>NC_142145.1:30117424-30268939 GCF_024610735.1 Ursus americanus
CAAAATAGTATTACCTCACTAAATTACTCTAAACAAACTTATTACCACAGTTTAAAATATTTCCTTATTACTGGTTTAAAAAAAAACACACACACAAATGAAAAGGCACTGACTGCCAAGGGGTCATGTTTATCCATTAAACTCTTCTCTCTATCCCCTCCGCATTTTTTTTTTTTAAAGAGACTCACCTGTATCAAAAACTAAGAAAATTTAAAACTCCCTAAAGATAGGCAATTGCCTTTTATCAATGCACTCTTCCTAGTAACAAAGTTAATAATATGCTAGAGAATACAATTTTTCTTTTTTTTTTTAATTGAAGTATAGTCAACACACAATGTTACATTAGTTTCTGAATACACACATTTTTTATCTCAAATATTTTAACTTCCCTTTATTCACCAGGACAATCTACAGGAGTTGACTAAGAAGTCTTATTTACATACCACAGGTTCATAAGATATCTCCTTTTAATTTATTCAGAAAGAGCTGACACACCCTGCTTCGTGAGCCTTTCCTGGCCACAAATTTTAAAATTTCCAAAATCAATGCCAACTCAACTTTTCATTTTCCTCTCTCACTTTTTTCTCTAAACACTAATCACGATTAGTATGTTATATATTTTACTTACTTTATCCTGTTTCTTTTCTGTTTCCCTTATTAGAAGGTAAGCTCCATGAGGGTGGAAAATTTTGTTTTATTATTACTATAACTCAAGCACTAAGACAGTGCTTGACACACAGTAAATAGCTCAATAAATAGTACTATTTATCAAAATAAATAACTCTTCAAAAAAAAAAAAACTAGTATGATCTGTTTGCCCATTTTTGGAAATTAGTCTATCCACCACGCTTTAGTTATACTAGCACATAACACTTTGCTTTATATCAATATGCATTATTTTTATTAGACTACTTGGATAACTTTGGTCTAAATTATTAAAAGGATTAAAGCAACTTTTGTGCAAGCTTCCCATGGCAAAGAGCAGCACACTAACCTACTACTACCAGGTACTTAATGTTTGTGATTGATGATCATATAAATAAATCTGATTAACAAAAATATCATGTGTTCCATATATAAATATTCAATTTCCAAAAAATTAAAACACAACTGATATATACTAAATTAAGTTATGGAGACAAGAAAATACTGTTGCATTTTGTTATGATTACTCAAATAATTTAAATAATCTGTACTTTTCTCAGCCTCAAATGTGCTACTCTATTTCCCTAGTTGGTTTCCAGTCATGAGGTCAACACAAAAATTTCCCAAGTGGTAAGACTTTGAAGTAGTGTTAGCAACTGTTATTTCAACAGGTATAAAAATCTATACTTCTTTAAAAATGAAATATATGACACAAATTTTAGCCTATTCCAGCATAACTTTCCAATATTATTATGACTTTACTGTCAAGTTTATGTTGCAAATAATTACTTCATATTCTTAATAAAAGAGGAGAAAGCAAAGAAACCTTTTATGAAATATCCTTTTGGGTAGATATATGATGAAATACCTTTTTTTCCCAAGGTTCACATAAGTGAAATTAGACTAACAGCTAAGGAGTACCAGTCTAAAGAAAAATAACTAACGCGCATGCTTTTTTTTTTTTCCTTCACAAAATAAACTGCCTTGTGTGTTAAAAGATAGTGCAGCTAACATAGCTGTAACAAAAGGGCACTGTCCTTAAACAATAAAATCAATTATTTTCTAAAAGAGAAACAGAAACAGAACAAAAGATCTAATAAGAACAAGAACAACATAACTACCAGAAGAAACTGGAAGACTCAGTTTAACAAATACTGCTAGAGAACTTTCAAAATTGACTTTTGAACATGAGTGAAATCAGGGAAGAGTGACTACATGACCAGAGATAAATGGATTTAAAATACACAACAAGGGGCGCCTGGGTGGCACAGCGGTTAAGCGTCTGCCTTCGGCTCAGGGTGTGGTCCCGGCGTTATGGGATCGAGCCCCACATCAGGCCCCTCTGCTGGGAGCCTGCTTCTTCCTCTCCCACTCCGCCTGCTTGTGTTCCCTCTCTCGCTGGCTATCTCTATCTCTGTCGAATAAATAAATAAAATCTTTAAAAAAAAAAAAAAAAGGGGGGCGCCTGGGTGGCACAGCGGTTAAGCGTCTGCCTTCGGCTCAGGGCGTGGTCCCGGCGTTATGGGATCGAGCCCCACATCAGGCCCCTCTGCTGGGAGCCTGCTTCTTCCTCTCCCACTCCCCCTGCTTGTGTTCCCTCTCTCGCTGGCTGTCTCTATCTCTGTCGAATAAATAAATAAAATCTTTAAAAAAATAAAATAAAATAAAATAAAATAAAATAAAATAAAATAAAATAAAATACACAACAAAACAAGTCCTGAATATATCAATGCAAAAAAAGGGGGGGGGCAACAATATTTGGAATCTAGTGCACCCATCAATTACAGCCAAGGAACTTTTCATTAACCAACTATATTTCTTGATGAATGAGCTTTAGTCAATAAATAAAAAATAAATGACAAAAAGGAAGTCATGCCAAAAACCAGTGTGATAGCTAGTCTATTTCCTATGGGGAGAAGGGATTTTACTGAAACAGTGCTTGCTGGATAAAATAATAAATGAAGTCTTAACAGAAGCATAATTTTCTTAAATAGCTCAACAATAAAATATTTCCATTAAAACCCCCTCTCAATATTTGTGATAGATTTATAAAACTAGGTAAAAGAAATTCTTATTTATGTTTGCAATGGTCTGAATATTTGCGCCCTCCTCCCCGCAAATCCATGTTGAGATACTAATGCCCAATGTGAAAGATACTAGGGTAGAGCTCTTGGGAGGTGCTTAAGTCATGACAGTGGAACCCCTATAGAAGAAATCACATGGAGCTCCCTAGCACTTCTGCCAGATGAAGATACAAGAAGACTTCAACCCAAAGAGGGCTCTCACCTGACCATACTGGCGCCCTCATCTTGGACTTCTAGATTCCCAAACTATGAGAAATAAATTTCTGTTGTTTATAAGGCATCCATTCTCTGGTACTTTGTTATAGCAGCACAAATGGACTAAGACAATGCTCAATCCAGAGGAAACTTTCTAATAATGTTCAGAGTCCATTATGTCAGAAGTCAGAGCTTTTTGGTCCCAATTATTACTTTTATCCCTCACAGAGACTCCATCTCTGAGACTGTTACTGTCCTTTAGTAATTATTTACTTCTGCAAGGCAAAAAGCTATACTATCTTTCAAGTTCAATACTGATAATCACACTGATATTGAAGATCATCTTAAGTTATCTTTGGATTAAAAAAACTGCTTTCAGAGGGCACGTATTATGATGAGCACCAGGTGTTATATTCAACTAATGAATCACTGAACATTAAATCGAAAACTAATGATGTACTATACCTTGGCTAACTGAATTTAAATTAAAAAAATAAATAAATAATAAATTTAAAAAATAAAAATAAAAAAATAAATTAAATTGTGCTTTCTACTTACTACCTCCTACCTCCCCTCCCCTCACCGAATCAGAGAATCAGAAGCTAATCCAGACAAAAATCTTCAAATCTGCCGCCCTTCCTCCCATTTCTTGTCAGAATTCATGGTACAACAACTCTGAATCACTGTTCATCTATACAAAGACTATCCTTTTTTCTTTTCCTTGTACGTCGAGTTAAAAGGCAGTTCTCTACTCTGCTGACACAGTAAGAAACCCCTGTAACCAAGGATATGGATAGGAAGGATAAAAAATGGTCTTTTCTCCTAGTTAGGATTATAATATTTTGTCTCTGATCTTTAGCATGCACGGTCTAGGAGTGCAAGAATCAGATATCCTATCAGGAGTATTAAAGAAGAGCTAAACTTTCTAGGGAATAAAAAAAAACAGGGGTAGTAGTAGTAAGCTTTCTCTGTAGATACATCAATGAGCTAGTCATGTGACTGTGGGTATGAACAGAACTGGCTGCAGGGACCAGAGAAGCTGTTGCATTCTGGAAGGTGAAAAAATTATACAAAAGGTCTCTTTCTTAATTTATGTTACTTCAGAGCCTAGAGTCAAGGACATCAAGAGGAAATGAGTTATTAAAACCTTAACGTCCTTTATATATGAAAAGTAGACTATGATACCTGACAATGTACAAAAATTACCTTTTTCACAGTCTTATCTGGTTCAAGAGCAATATCTGGAATGTTTGCATCCACCATCAGGGAAAACAAGTTCAAAATCAGGTTAGAATACCTAAAGAAGAGTGGGAAAGAAAAAAAAATAGCAATGTGTTAGACTTCTGGAGTTCCTTCTCCTGTCAAGAATACTCCTAGAAGCAGTTGTACCTGGATCTTTACTATAACTCTTACAGAATACAGAATGTGCCATTATCAGTTGGTCTCAATGAAAAGCAAGCTTTGAAAAAGTATCTTATTCTGGGGTCTCGATATAATGCCCTTTCTATGTCTCACACTACGGGATAAACTTTTGAAGTAGTCATCTAATGTCATTCATTTCATTCTTACATAAGGATATTCTTTTTAGGAGAAATCTAAGGAGATTCCACTTTATACCTAATTAGCATTTACTAAACACTGAAGAACTGTCTTTGCTAGATGATATCAAGAATCTGCTACCTTAAGACCACCTCAGTGTGTCACGGCTAAAGGAATGAAAGAGATATACAGTCATCCCACTAATCATTCAGGAATATCCCTCCAGGGCTATTAATCACCATTCTAGGAACTACGGCAGCTCATCTGGATATAAGCAATCCTAAATGAAGGAGAAAATAGCTAGTACTCAATTAAAGATAGGTTAGATATATAAATAATACCATCTTTGGACTATGCTGGCCCTATAGGAACTAAAGATTTATCCTCACCAATGCTCAAACTCTTCTACTTCCTCTCCCTCTAAAAAGAATGGTATGACTCCAAATGTTCATATCCAGAAGTGGAGCCTTGTGGGGAAGGTATAAGTGTATCCTGGGCATAATCCACCTCCTGCTCCAGAACATTCTTCCCTTACACAGTTATAATTTTTCTGGATGGCCCCTTCTTAGAACTGTAGCGATAGAAGAGATTCAGGTTTGACTTTGGGGACGGATGTGAGTAAATGAAGCTTTGTTTTTAGGCAATAAAGGCTTTTAGCTGATCTCAGTAAAAGTATCAACAAGTATCCTCCATGTCTTCTCTAGGGATGGAGATCAGGCATTAGGTGATACAGGACCTCTATGCTAGCCATCTACTTATGCATTATATAAAAAGGCACAAGTTGGCAGAAGTAGCCAACAAGGCAAAAAGAAAACAGAGGAGTGGGTTACATCAAATCTAAGAAAGGTTTTCAGGAACAAAGGAGTGCTCAACTGTGTCAAAGATGCTAGGAAGCAAAGCGGCCACTAGATTTGGTATAGGTAACTGTATATCTTGATAAAATTAGTTTTAATAGCAGAGTAGGGCTGGAAGTCTTACTGGAGAAGGCTGAAGGAAGAAAAGGAGGCAAGTTAGTGGAGACAGTGAGAATTGACCTTTTTAAAGCAGATGGGTTGTGAAAGAGAATAAAGAACTACAGCAGGAGTACAATGTCTAGTGATTCCCCTGCCTACTCCCCACTAGACGCCAGTGGTACTCACCCAGTTGTGACAACCAAAACTGTCTGTGGACATTGCAAAATGTGCTTTGGGGGAAAGGGTAGTGTAAAATAGGTCAAACTGAGAACCACTATTTAAAACTAATGGTGCGAACACCGTGGCTGCTGGCTTTTCTTTAGTAACATACAGCTGTTGCACTGCATGAAATAGGAAGACACACAGTTCTGATTAGAGATGAAGGGTCAGCAGGTGAGGTTACAGGACTGGATAAAAATGTGTAAGAAAGTTGAGAGAGAAGGGCAGTGATCATAGTTTGAGGCCATAAAATTCAGTGGGGAAAAGAGAAAAGTGAGACTATAAGGTAGATTTTATATGGTGGAATGGCAACAAGACTGGATCTATCAATGAGGTTGCAGACTTCCAGGAATGAGTATAATGCAAAAATTAGCTGTAAGGACAGATGTTGGTCAGAGAGTGGAAAGCTTGTGATTGAGATTTTGGAGGGGTAAATTAATGGTACTGATGAGAGGGAGTGGACAAGGTTGGCTCTATAGGAAGAGAACAAGGCCCTCAGACATCAGGTCATGGCTGGAGCATTCAATGTCTGAATGGTGAAATCACAGCAGCAGTCATGAAGAAGGCAACACAAGTTTTCAAGAAACAGAGTGTGATGGGGAGATACACAATAGGTAGCAGTGGGGAGAATATCTATTGGTGTGATCTCATGGTATGTGTGCTTACACTTTTCTTCTTTAAGCAAGCAAGGAAAGAAATGGTTTGGAAGTTGCAATAGGGACCAAGGAGGGCACCAAGCTTTGAGAAAGGTAGGACATGGAAATCAAGAAGATCCACTTGAGAGGGCTGCAAGGACCATGCATGGTATCAGCACAGTACAGCCAGCTGCTATGTATTATGTCATGAAAAAAATATGCTCTTTCAATGAACCCTCAATTATTTGCACTCTGCTCTGCTGACTATACAGTTTTTCCCAATCTTGCCATAAGGGAATCTCAGGAATACATCATAGGGTAGACACACAGAGTAACACAAGGAGGGGAAAACAAGGCTCAATCTTGAAAAGGATATTTCAGAGGTTCTCAAAACTGGCTG
Organism: Ursus americanus; assembly: GCF_024610735.1. Classification (NCBI taxonomy): domain Eukaryota; kingdom Metazoa; phylum Chordata; class Mammalia; order Carnivora; family Ursidae; genus Ursus; species Ursus americanus. The sequence continues at coordinate 30,124,095 of NC_142145.1, forward strand.
CCCATTAGACTCACCTGGGAGCTTCTTAAAAATATTAATTCCTAAGTCCAATCCCAGACCAAGCAAATTTGACAGGCCTCAAAGCCATTTTTCCCCCTAAAGTTCCCCCAGGTAATTCTAATGGGCAGCCAGGATCTATGTTAAAATGTTTGCCTTCATGGAAGCGTATGTGTGTTCCTTTTTTAAAAGGAAATATTAATGTTTTCTAGATTATCTGTTGGTTTTAATTTAGCCACCCATGCTGCTATTATTGCAGCAAAAGAAAACAAAATGTAAATAAATATAAAATGGGATATTGTATAAGAAGCTTAAACATCCAATTTGTAGAAAATCTGTCACTACCTTAACTGTATTAATCTTTTACATCTGTTGCTATGAATCTGCATTTTCTATTTAAGATAGGGCACGTGATCCCCAAAAGGAAAGTATAAATTAAATAGCTCATTCAATATTCTACCCAGAAAAATTGATTTAAAGGTTACTAGACATCTTTAAAACCATTATCAAAAGAAAATATAAGGTCATCCAAAGATGGTCTAAATTGTTCATCGAAAACCTTCAATACTAAAAAGAGAAATGCATTTAACTACATTAAGTGAGGTTTCCAGAGGTCTACTTCTCCTACAGTATATCCACTTTGCATGCAACAAATATTGAAGAAGAATCCTACAAAAAAGAGATTTATTTAACAAGTGTACTACTTCAAGGAGGGAGAACAATGAAGTTAATGACAAAATGAAGTATGATCAATAGAGTCACGGCGTTTGTTAACTATGCAAACATTCTCACAGACAATGTAAGAACTTTATTTGATATAGTCAAATGCATTCCTAATTTCAGTACTTTTACTGGTAAATTTAGGCTGTCTTTGTATCCTAAGTATCTATTAATGTTTGGCATATACGTGGGTTTAGAGAAGGAGTTATGTTTTCCTTGGACACTTAAAATACTTCAGCATTACTCTTGATATGAGACAGTATTCAAAAACCAAATTTACCAATTATTGATGTATTAGGTATTGGTTAATAAAAGAGATGATGATGTATTTTGTTACATGAGAATCATAACACCATAAAATGTGTTCTGACATCTATACGATTGTAACCAATCATAAGTTAGTTCAAAAGGGACCGCTCTGTTTACTTGGTCCAATGTTAGTGAATGGTTTTTTGCTGCAGAAAATGATCACCAGTCAACAGAAACCATGAAAAGAAGGTGGTTTATCATACCTACAAACCCTAATTTTAAAAAAGTGCCAAATAACCTTAGTTCTAAACACACTTTCAAGAATCAGGTTAATTCTTATGGCGTAAAGGCAATATTTTTACTAACAGAACCATGTTCTAAAATACAACATTAAAAAATAAATGCAGGCACCTGGGTGTCTCAGTTGGTTAAGCGTCTGACTCTTGGTTTCCGCTCAGGTAGTGATCTCAGGGTTGTGAGATCAAGCCCCACAACAGGCTCTGTGCTCAGCATGGATTATGCTTGAGATTCTCTCTCCCTCTCCTTCTGCCCCTCCCCACTGCACTCTCTCCCTCTAAGACAAATAAATGAAATCTTTTAAAAAATTAAAAATAAGAAAAATAAAAGTTGATTAAAATATTGGGGTCCAGCTGACCTTAACCAAAGTATTGTGAAATTTTAAAAAATAAAAAATAAAGCAGTTTTCATGGAGACTTAACATAAAATTATTTAGATTAATCTCTGTGATTTTTCTTAGTAGTGATGAAAGTTAACTTTGGCTTCACATTAATAACCTGCCTGTTTTCTCCTTCTACTGAATTGCTACTAATCCATTATCAATGACAGTTTATAAAGCACATTGTTTTCCTTCTGCTTTCAGTAAGATAGAGCACCTTTGACATTTCTCCAGTTATCATTTCATATCATTCTGTCTGCCTCATCACTGAGAATGTCATGGTTCCATCTAGTTTTTGGTAGGCTTTGACTATTTTAAATTAAAAATCCCAATTATTAAAGTGGAACTCTCATCTCATCTCTCTGAAAGTGCTTCTGCATCAACAGACAAATCAAAGAGCACTGATTTCATTATTCTTTCAGCATTTCTGGTAAGTCAAACTGAGTCACTCTGCCACCTAAAGGATAAATAGTGTGGCTGTTTGTAACATGCACATCGGAGTTTGTGACACGTGGTTAAGTTAACAATGAAGGCCTAATGAGTCACTGAGAAGATGAACTCCGATTAATAGAGTCCAGCCATTCTCCTAGGACCAGCAGCATCAACATCACCCAGGAACATGACCTCACCCCAGATATGAAGCAGAAATTCTGGGGGTTCTCATTTAATAAACATACAGAGTGTCTGTATTCTAACCACTGCATGAGTAACTGAGGTTACAAAGACAAACGAGACAGAGCCCACATGCATAGGCAACTTACTGTCTACCAGTTGAATATTTTCACTGGGAAGAGGTGAAAGAAGGTATGTCTCCTGGGCTGGGAGTTTCTGCATAGTTAAGTTGGGTCAACTGATCCTGTCATTTTTGACTAATCACCATAACCATGTCCTAAATTTAACAAACATGACTTATTTTTTTTTTCTGATGATATATGATGTTAAGTCCTAAGTAAACTAGGATGAAGAAAGCAGAGACAGAGTAGCACTGGAGAAAGAAGGGGCAGAGAAAAATCAACTTTTTTCCTTTAGCAGGATGACGGATAAGGTGCTAAAAAGAGACAAAATCATATGTAACATTTATTCTCCCATCATTTAACAAACTCCTAAATGCTCCTGAAGAGCAATCGAAACTAAGGCTGATAAAGTTGCTACAGAATAAAAATGAATGGATTAGTATCACTTTAAATAAGCTAAATGCTTCATTCTTCGATAAAGAAGTACGAAGTGAGCTTGGGAGAAGGACAAGAACTCAACATCATGATTATAATCCTTCAAGACTGGCTTTGGGGAGATGTGAATGGTTATGAAGGCTCTTAATCTTTTCTCCATCCCAGCACTGTCAAAGCACACAGAGTATATTTTATTAAAATGACTTTAACCCTCTGATTTTGAAGCCTCCCTGTTTGCCTAATCTTATGTAATGTAAGCTTCCTATTTGGTGGCATTTAGCAATCAAATAATTAGTAGGAAAGCAAGAAATTCTTTTTTCTTTTGCTATCAGACTATTTATCAAAATAGAAATCAAATATGCGTTAAGAAATCCTTTTGCCTGTGTCATTCTGGAGAAGAGTGATGCTAAAGAATGTATACATTTGAACAACTCCTTTCCTTGCTCTATGAAATGAATTTATCAAAATTCTTTATGTCAAGCAAACCAACTTACCTTCGAAGGTGGAGAAAAGCCGTGTAACACTGTTTACGGAACTCTTGGTACTGCTCACTCTGGGTTCCCCCCATTCCTTCTACCATTTCTTTATTCAGCTTCATTGGAGGAGGAAGAGGCTTCGGATCCCGACCCAAAATATATCCAAAGTCTATGTGGAAGAGTTTGCCTGGATGTTGATAAGAAACTCATTTGTTTCCAGAATTATCTTTAAAAACTGAGAAGGGGATATGTCATATAATTGGTATAAGCAGTGTCTCTTCATAAAGAATAGATGAAGTCTATTAAATTGTTTAATCCTCTTAACCCAGGCTTGGGAGTGGTCTTCAGAGCATTTTGGAGTTCACTTTAACTTTACATTTAGTCAGATGAAACTACAGTTAAAATAATCTCAGAGTAATATTAATTTATATTCCACTTTTACATCTTCAAAATCAAAGACAGCCAAAGGCTAGATAACTTTTTAAGGTATTAGCAGAAATTAGTATTTTGTAGCCAATTCCTCATGCTAAAGTTTACACAAACCCCATTCATAAGCAGAAGACCTTTTCTTTTAAGTACTCCTGAGATGAATCCTTTAACTTATCACTGCTCCCCTTACCAAAACAAAACAAAATTCCCAAATTTCAGATTACATTCTTTAGCTGCATCTGAACCATTTTCAACTAATCCATGTCACTCGGTAGCTGCAGACTAGGAAGCCACAGGATTTATGCCTAAATGTCTGAAGACAGCTACAGCGCCCATGACGACAAACCCTAGGACAGTTACCTAAGCCCACAGACAAGATATATAAGAATGTGACCCATCATTCACTTTAGAGAATGATTCACCATTGAATTCATAAAGCATCCTGTGATTTACAAGTAGGTATAAAAGAGGATACATTTTAACAGAAAAAGTACCCCCTGGATCCTACAACCCACGCTCCGCCAGGGCAGGAATTTACGCCCGTTTTGCGTGCGGCCGTATCCCCAGCCTCAGAACAGTTTCTGGCACACAGTAGGCATTTACTGTTGAAAGAAGGAATGAATTCATTTAAAAAGTCAGCCAAAAATCTCCCTAGTGCAATCTGCCCATTCTTGTTTGTCTTGTAATACATTATATGACCTGTTTTATGTGAAAACCTATCCTTCATCATGTATTTGGGAAGTTCAGGTACCCTCGCCGCCCCTTCAAGGGCAGCAGCCACAAATTCTCCTCCTTCAAGTACATGTAGTGAGTTTGGGCATAGTTTTGCCATCTTGCAAAATATTTTTATACATTAATTCTACCATTAACACGTTAGCTAAACCCTCTACCTCTTTCTCTGAGCATTATTATGTTACTCGTGAATGTTATACTCCATCATTAGGTCACTGTTGGAAATAGAAAACAATGATGGGCACAGAATGACTCCAGGTGTGGCCACGAAGTCCCAGGTGAACAGTGATGCAAGGGCAGGCCCTCTGAGTCAGCAGTGTAATTGCTGTACAACTGACACCTTCATGTTTCACTTGATCAGGTATGTGACCCTGACAAAGCCACTTAATGTTTCTAAGCCTCACTTTCTAAGCTGCAAAATAGGTTGTTAATTACCTCATAAGACAGAATTAAAAGAGATAATACATTTAATACTTAACACAGTATCAGGTATACAGAAAATGGTCTAAATGTCTGCTGTCATTGTAATTATTTCCAACCAAGCTACAGATGAGTGTGTCAAGCAAAATAACGAAAAACCTCATTTAAGTCAAGAATGATTACACCCATAGCCTCGTCCCATTTTAGAAGCTATATCCCTAAGAGGAAAAAATCATCTAGTCTGAACGCAAAACCAAATCAAGCTATTTAATATCTAATGACCAGGTCTTTTAAAGGTGCTTAGAAATGATTATCTTAAATACTTCAAATACCACTTTTTAAAAAAATTTAAAATACTGAACTCTGTTCAAAAATAAATATTAATAACTACCATCTTAAAGATGTTTAAAATACACTGAATTGGTATTTATGTCCCTTATACTTGAGACCACAACTGCCAGGAATTAGTAAAATTAAATATTAAAGGGATAAGCAATCTTATTATTTGCAACTCTTCCCAGACACTGTTCTTACAATGAAAACCTAAATAATACATTAAGTTGGAAATGCTATACAACTTTGAAAATGAGAAAGAACTTTAGATCTGCCAAGGCCAGGTAATAAAAAAAAGTCCAAATTTAAGGCAATAATGATATTAAATTTAAGTAAAATTCACAGACACTGGTGCTATTTTCACACAACTCTAAAGAAAACTATGCTGAAAATGATCTGGAGTAGAGAGCAGACATTGTACTACATCTAGGACACAGGGTTCATGTATGAAGAGAAACAACTGTTTATACACACGTATACGCATAAAAACAAGTATCTGGAGGTTTAAACACTATCATCGCTGGCTATAGATAGAATAAGTGACCATTATCAATGCAACCACTGCACTGAAAACCAGTTTTCCTTTTATCCACATCAATCTCCTTGTCTTTTTTTTTTAAGCTTATACCAGGCTTAAAATGTTCTGTTCAAATTGGAGAACTGATGGAAGTCTCATAAGAACTTTTTAAACAAATGTGTCTATCTATTACAGTAAATGACAGATAGGAGGTGAAGGGAGAAGGAATTACAATTAGATATAGAGAGCAAGGAACCTGTAGAGAATTAAAAAGGGGTGTTGTCCCCCCCAAAATAACAGAGCAACAGCTTAGCAAAATGGTTCCTCTAGCTCACACCAGGGCTACCTACAAGGCATGCATCTGGCATGCATCTGGTAGGGAGTTACTAGTGAGGCTCCTACTCCACCTATTCATATCAAAACACTTCAGCAAAGTGTGTAATGAAATTGTTTGTTCACTTAGCTTTCTCCCCCAAGCTAAACTCTTCCTGAACCATTAAGAGTCTTATAATCAAGAATCCTGCTTCATTTATTTTTATATAGTACAGAAACCGAGGATAGTGCCTAGCATGAAGAAGCACTGTGTGACTATTCTGCATGTATTTAACCAAGGATATCTCAATTTCACATTTACAGTTTTAGACAACTTTTAAAAACATTGTTAATACAAAAATTTCCTTCTAGAAACCAGAGAGTTCTTGTGAGAAGTTGTTTGTTTTAAAATTTTTGTATCTTCGTTTCCATGATAAAATAAGTAGAGTCTGAGTCTGGATCACCTAGATCCTTACTACTTAGTACTATCCTGTAATTTCAGTGTTTTTGAGGGGGTTGGTATTAAACAACAAAGCTACTTCAATTGTTTCAAGCTGACACTAACAGAAGCAGAAGTGGTTATACCTTGAAATTATATAACATCCTGAACAAAGGTTATAAAGTAGTTCAAGGAGAGAAAAGCAGTTTAAGAATATTCACATGGGATACGATATTAATGGCACTCTGAACTCAAACTCAAGCTATACTATCTGTACCATATTCACCCTACAAGTGACAATTTAGTTTCAACATTACTTCATCTGTCACATTAATGTTGCTGGATTACATTTTGCCAGTCTGTAACATGATTTAATTTATAAATCTGCTTTTACCTTATAGTTACAGAAAAGTAGATGCATAAGAAGTTAATATCAGATTTTATGTCATACATATTCAAGATTATAAAATGTAATATCAACACAATGGGTTTTACTGCTATTGAAAACAGTTCTGTGTATTACTCATGATTGAAAAACACCATTTCAGAATTCCAAAATGGGCTTCAGAGGTCCCTAACCACAATAAAATTGGGGGAAATCCATAGACTTCCCCAAATTCTCAAGGGAAGTCCATCTTCCCCAAAAAGATGAGAAACTACTTTTAGAATAAGGAGTTTGATAACTGTAGTACTTCCTGGGAAAGCATCATCACCTAATCCTTTAAGGTTCAAGGGAATATGCCATCACTGAATTTTCCATGATTTGGTAAAAAGTCCCTGATCGACTTCTGTTAAGGAATTCACTGCCATCAACTAAACATGTATCCTCTGTTCAGCTAAACTAAGCTCCTTATTTTGTGCTTTACTCTCACTCTGAGTTCCCATTTATGTTCTACAAATTTGTTAGACAAATACCATTCTATCCTTCAAGAGTTAAAAAGATGAGAGGCTTACAATATTATAGGTACAGATAAACCTTCCTTGGTTTTTTTAAATTATTTAAATAATGTTTTGTTTTGGGGTGCCTGGTGGCTCAGTCAGTTACGAGGCTGAGTCTTGGTTTGGGCTTAGGTCATGATCTCAGGGTTGTGAGATCCCGCCCCGTGCTGGGCTCCCAACTCGGAAGGGAGTCTGCTTGAGGGATTTCTTTCCCTCTCCCTTTGCCCCTCCCCCAACTTGCACAAACTCTCTCTCTGAAATAAATGAATCTTCAAAAAAATATGTTTTGTTTTGTTACCAATATAATCTCTAATAATACTCAGCACTTAAGCAGATAACCTATCTGACCAATCTTTGATTCAAAACTGATTTTTTAAAATAAATCATGCTACCCTAATATCAAACTGTATCAGCCATCACAGAAGGCTTATTTAATGGGATCCATCCTTTAATAGGATTCCTAGCTCCACTTTTCTCCATTTCACTACAGGCATTACTGGAATTCCAATGTCAGCTCTGCATCACTGCTTGCAAATGGAGGGTATATATCTATCCTTCTTGTAAGAAAACTCTCAAAGAACAGGATTACTGCTTAATTATAAGGCATAAAGGATTCAGTATCTAACAATGAAACCATTATTTGCAAGTTCAAAGAGTCATGTATTCTGAAAAGAGGCTATTAATGTTTTAAGAAAATTCATCCTCGTTGATACCAAAGGGAATGGCTCTCTTTTAAAGTTAATGTCTAAAGTGAAACTTGTAATGATTTTTAAAATGCACTTCATGAAATTAAAAAAAAATGTTTAAGAAATTCAGAAAGTATGTGCTTATTCAAATCTATTAACAAATCTATTAATCTTAAACAGTCAAGAGATAAAGTGTATATAAAACAAACTGAATGTTGATTGTAATACCTCCTTTTGTCCCTGACTTGAAATACAAAGGGAATAAGAGGTGCTAATTAAATTTCCCAGTTATTTTAATAAGTGACATTAACTTATTTCTAAAATTGTGGCTCAAAGCGTTTGTAGTTCTTGGATTAAAGAGAACAGATACTGCTTTTTTTAATTTCCCTTTTGTCTATCCAATAATTACATATGACCAATCTCAAAATTGTACTTTTTCCATTTTTTCACACCTCTGCTTATTCCTTCTACTTGACTCACTTCTGTTCCCCATAATCCAAACTCTGTTTTTGAAAATCCCACACAAGCCCCAAATTCACATATTCTTCCCTGCCACTCTATAGTAAGTTTCCCACTCTTTCGTTTCTTTGCATACGACCTTACATTTTACTATTTTTTCCACAAAATGCTTTATTTCTTACATGAATGTTGCATTTTTCTTATGTTTTCTTATGTGAATGTTGAAGGGTCCTACCATGAAACCTAGAAAAAAAGAAGGTGGCGAACAACCACTTACTGATACAATGGAACCTATATTTTTGAAATTAAAAATACTCCCTAAGCTACAGTCCCAATACTCCCAGTACTTAATAGTTAGTTAAGCCCTTACAATATACTTGGTTAGAGCTATTTTCACTTATAGTTAAAAGCATAGTAGTGATCAAATATTTTTCAGTAATAGTTTTTGAGTAATGAAGAACAATAAGACATATGTAAGTACAGATCAGTATAAACATTCCAATTATCTGCTAAATATTTCATGTAATTTTTTCATATTCAACTGTTAAGATCTCAGGTTTCTTATGAACAGGGACAAAATTAAGCTAACTAATGAAAAGGGGACAGACTATTCAAGAAAAACAAATTTTTAAATGTTATATATTTTCATTTTTCCTGTAGTCATTAAAGCCAATAAAGGTTTTATTCCCTGAAGTATTCTTTTCTTCTGGAGAACTATTTTAATGTCTAAAGAAGAACAGAAACCCTTGGAAGATCAAAACAAAACAAAACAAAACCAAAAGAACTACAATGGCCTTTGATGATCAATTCTAAAATTTTTTTGTCTCAGGGCCCTTGTATGCTCTTAAAAATTATTGAGGGCCCCCAATAAGCCTTAGTTGGGCTATGTCTATTGATATTTACTGCATTTAAAGTTAAAACTGAGACCCTTTAAAGGTATTAACCTAAAAATAATAAATCAACAAGATTTTAACATTTTTTTTCTGATTAATAACTATTGTCTAATACAAAAAAATTTGGTGAGGTGAGTGGCACTCCTTACATTTTGCAAATCTCTTTAATGTCTGGGTTAATAGGAGACAGCTGGATTCTCATATTTGATTCTTTCTACCTATCATGATATTTTGCGTTAAGTAAGAGAAGAAAATCCAGCCTCTAAATAGATATGGACTTTTAGGAGGAACGATAATTTTAATAACCTTTTCAGATAATTATGGATAGTTTCTTTGCTACTGAAACAAAATCTCAGACCTTTACCATACGTACTGAATCAGAAACTGAGCCTGAGGCCCAGCAACCTGTAATTTAACTTGCTCTTCGGGTGATACTGATACAAGCCAAAGCTTGAGGACTCCTGATCTACTTTATACTAATACAACTCTCAACTGCAGTTAGGTCACTGTGGAGGGGATACTGGCAAGGTGAATTACCTCAATGAATTAAAACTCATATTCAACGCTAATGGTTACAGTTTCCCTGTGTGGTACAACCTCATTACTTTAAAAATTGACACATTTTTTGTTCAAGAGGTCACTATAAAAATGTACTTTTTATTAATCTAATTTATGGTTGCTAGTCTATGGTGGAACTTGAACTTGAATGCTTTAAAGTACATTAAAATTTAACCCTCTCCAAAATCACTTATTGCAAAAGAAAACAAATACAGTGTCTACCCAGCTTTAAGAAATATATCACCTAATAAGAAAACTTAAAAAAAAGAAAGGTAATATCCAAATCTACAGTTTTACTTCAGTGGTTGAATTAAGCTTTGCCATATAAAAGGTGATACAAAAGGAGGTAGATTGATTTGTCTCCACAATGTGACTTTAAACCAATCTAACCAACTTATATATTACCTGCAAAGGTACTGCTTATTTCAGCTTCTGGGTATTTTTACTGGAATGTGTGCTTTTTTTCCACTTGTATCCCATAGAAACCCAACACATTCTTCATGACTCAGTCTAAGTTACTTTCTCAATGAGGTAATTTCCAGCTCCTTAAGCACAAAGAGTATAGCACTTTATCATTTTTTATTCCTTCTAATGAGAAGAAATGATGTCCTTCTAAAACAAACTTAAAAAAAAAAAAAACAGCACTCTTAACAGCAACCATTAACCTTTTCTTTCTGATAGGTTTTAATAAACATAAGAAGGCTGACTTCCTGATACTGAATATTCAAGAAACTTTCAAAAACTCACATTTCAAACAATGTCTAAAAAGAAAACTATTCACATGAAGGTAAGTCCTTCTCATTATCTAAGCATCTAAAGTAATGATTAATAAAGACTAAAAAAGTGTTTATGGATTAAAAAGGGGTGGTCTTACGTGTCTGGTTCTCTTTTGCATTCCTGAACTGAGAAAAACCAATCAAATCAGCAAGTAACACTGTGTCCACAGTCTACAGTAAAAATAAGTGTAGGCAGCAAACAGATTATTCTAGAAAACCTAAGGATGGATAAAAATGACATGAAAACACTTAGTTCATTTATTCCTTTTAAAAGCATTTATGAGGTGCCTACTAAGTGCATGAAGCTTTTTATTCCTCCCTTCTCTCAAGTCCCAGAGAATAAATAGGCACATTAAGAAAGTAAGTCTATAGATCGAGATTTTACGGTATATTTCACCTACCAAACTAATTAACTTAAATACAAATAGCTTAGGAAGCACCACCACTTGAACAGTTAACTAAATTCTTTCTAGGTAAGATTTTGAACTACTGTGTTATGCCCCAAGAAAAAAAATAAAACACATAATCAAACATGTTTCTTTTCAAAATCTCAAGATTTACCTTAAAACATAGAAAGAGTAAGATGAAATCAATGATCAAATTGACTGTTTCTCTTTTATAAACCTTCCTATACTGGGGCACCTGGGGGGTTCAGTCGGTTAAGTGTCCAACCCTTGATTTCAGCTCAGGTCATAATCTCAGGGTCCTGAGATCAAGCCCCACATCAGGCTCCACACTGGGCATGGAGCCTACTTAAGATTCTCTGTCTCTCTCTCCCTCTGCCCTCACCCCCAACAAACAAACAAACAAACCTTCCTATACTACTAAAATAAAGAGCCACTCAAAACAGAATTTAAAAGGCAGTAACTTAAAAGAGTTCAGATTTTAGGGTGGGAAAAAGGAATTTTTGAAGTATATTATTTTTTATGTCTAAAATTATGACTCCAAATAAAAGCTACATAAGCCAAAAAAGGAAAGCTCTCTTATTTCCTGGTGGTAAAACAAACAAAACCGTACCAGCTAGCCAGCCCTTAAGGAATGTTTACTATACGCTCAGTACATACAAAAACTCTACCATATTATCTTATTCAACCCTCACACTATCACCAAAGACAGGTTCTGTTATTATTTGCACATTCAGAAAAGAGACTGAGTCACCGACATAAACAACTTACCCAGTCACCCAACAGTGAAGGGGCAACTAAACCCAAAAACTTTTACTTTAGAACCTGAATATTAACTCCAATGTAAGACTGTTCCTCAGATTTAAAAAAGGAAGTGAATCAATTTCATATAAAATTAAAGAAGGATAAAGAAGAAAAGTGCTCAATTAAGCTAACAATGACTTTCTTAACTTCGAGCTTTTGGACAAAAGATTCAGAGAGTATTTATTACTCTGAAGTGCTGAGACAGACAAAATGCCACCATTCCTCTCACTACACAAATGCACAACTTCAGATTGGAAGAGCCATCCTTGGAACCTAGACAGAACTTTCCATTTACTAAAGACACCTAGCTCCTAGTTTCCACTTGTGAATGTTTTTCAGTTATTTATATACTAATATTAAATGTTCATCCTATTGTAAAGTCTGTATATCATAAACAACAAAGCTTTTCAGTTATACTGGTCCTGTTTTTTCCCCAAATTGTAAAAAATGAAAAAAAAAAAAAAAACCCAAAAACCATAAAACAAAAAACTTTCCCAAGAGTTGAGATAACTCAAAGCATGTTCCATCTGAGCCCTGCCACAATCGAATTACCCTGGATAAACTTCTAAAAGCTTCCTCAAAGGGCACCAAATCTGAAAAAAAAAAAAAAAAAAAAAAAAAATCACATGTTTTCCAATGCCACTGTAGAGCTTAAATTTTTAATTTCTTGCCCAGAAAATGCTGTATCACTGCATTAATAAGTAAAATACCACTCACTCCAAATTTGCTTCAGGAAAACAATGTAGTGACCACATGGCAATACACTGACAAAGGAATTTCCAGACTTTCACATTTATGGTGGACACACATCGCCCTCTGCTGGACAAGCTGAGGATACTTCAACCAAGCAAGAGTATCCACAGCCCAATAAATACGGGCAAAAGAATTTCTGGGAAAATCTGGAATCGAGACTCACATTTTGCATTTTTGCACACTATTGTTGCATACATTTTACAAATCTTTCTATGCAGGGAAACATTTTCCTCCACAAGCTCCTAAAGTTACCAGTCTGAACCTTTGGTGTCTCATCTAAATTTACAGGTAGAACAGTATGCTGGGGGCAAATCCCCAAGAATCCCCAGTAAAATGAAACTTATGTGTCTTCTCCCTCTCTGTTCCATCTCTCTTACCAGGGAACTGGGCATAGATCAATCAGTGGAACTGTGATTACCATTCCAAACCACTTTCATCCCAAAGCAGAGTCATAGACACTAAATCTATTCAGGCTGGCAAGTCAGAAGACAAAAGGTATTTTATGTTGAAGAATGGGAGAAATGTTATTTATCATTAAAAAAAAAAACAAACAAACAAAAACTGCTCCACCACAACTGAGACTGGAGAGTTAGAGAAGAGAATCTAAAATTTAACATGTCGCAGTCTGTGCTGAAGGCATAATGGATCTAAAATAAACAGTGGAAGGGCTTCATGATATTTGAGGCATTTTTAACTACAAGTACTGAAGTGTATTTCCTGCAATGAACCACATTCAAATTCACTTTAAATATATAATAGTTGTCTAAACTATACGAAGTCTAATTATAGCACATATGTAATTAATATAACTTAAAAACTCTTTGAAATATGGGCTTTCAGTAAAAAATGACTATAAACACAAAAAAATTAAAAATAAATCATTACAGGGGCGCCTGGGTGGCACAGCGGTTGGGCGTCTGCCTTCGGCTCAGGGCATGATCCCGGCGTTATGGGATCGAGCCCCACATTAGGCTCCTCCGCTATGAGCCTGCTTCTTCCTCTCCCACTCCCCCTGCTTGTGTTCCCTCTCTCACTGGCTGTCTCTATCTCTGTCGAATAAATAAACAAAATCTTTAAAAATAAATAAATAAATCATTACAAATTTTAGAAGTTGAGAAACGCATTATACTTCCATTTGTCTTGACATAATTGGTGTTTCCTTATATAATTTAATTTCATTCAAAATGAACTTGAAAATTAAAAACATTTATCCTAGTAATACTTAAAATTGTAACTGTATATATAAATGGATGAAATAACTAAAGACAGTTAAGAAAAAATAACTGAAAGAAATGCTGTTTCAAAAGAAAGAGAATGTCTCTCATCTAGCACATGGTTAAGTTTTTGATTTTTTAAAGCCAAATTTGGAGCACCCTCTAGTGGAAAACTGGTGACAAGAAGCTTAAAACCTTCTGCTTCTGAAATTTTATACTTCTAATTCCACTAAAACAAGTAACTGTGACCTGGACCACAGTATATTAATAGACTCCGCTTTCCAAATTTTATTCTTAAAATATCCCTATCAACACACACACACACAGACACACACACAAAAAGAAGTTCTCAAAGTCCAAAAGAAAAAGGTCTATTATTTATCAATTTCCAAAAGAAGAGACAAGATATGTGAAAATAACATTATAGACGTAATGCCACTCTATACAGCAGATAATTCCATTGTAATTATAAAATGATTACAACACAAAAAACAAATGGAATCACTTTGATTCTTGTGGTTAAAAGATTTAACAGAAAAAGTTAAGGAACGCAGGAAAACGTTTTCCAACTTAAAATTTTCTCCACACACTGGAATGTTTTATAAATATCCTTTGCTAAATTGGCAAATTTGGCAAGAACGTTCATGACATTCCTTGGTCCTGGTTACTAAAGGGACTGCCTGGCCTTGTGACACAGACATGGTTCCCACATGCAACTTCCACCACAGATAATTTTTCACACTAATTAAAACTGAATTTATGAAATTCCAGATGATGTGAATTAATAGGGTTATTTATATATTAGTAATTAGACTACATTTGATGTACAAAGTTACATTTGATGTGTTAAATTCTTGGCATCACAATTTGGAGGAATACTGACAAGACAAAAGATGTTCTTACCTGAGGGACCATTTTAAGAGTAATTTAAAATCTATTTTCTGTGGAACGCTGGAGAAACGTGAATTATTTAGCCCAGGGAAGAAAAGACTATACAGAAGAGCAGTAATATTTACTCATTCATTAAGGCAACAGTGATTTATCAATCATTTTAGCTAGGTATTGTTCAAGGCTCTGGAGGCACAGTAGCAAACCGGATGGACAAGGTCCCTACTCTCATGCAACCTGAGTCCTGAATGTCCAGATGATAAGAATCAACAAGCTCCACAAGGACCTGGATCTGTGTCTGTTTTCTTCTTTTTGGTATCCCCAGTACCTAGAACAATACCTGACACATAGTAGTTGCTCAATAAATATCTGTTGAATTATACAAGAAAAAAGAGCTTCGGCTAGTGGTTAAGTGCTTTAAAAATACAACAGAGTGATGCAGAAGGGCAGTGGGCAAGTACGCACCATTTCAGATCGGAGAGTTAGAAAAGGCTATTCTAAGGAGATGCCACTTGAACTCAGACTTAATAACTGAAGTCGGACTTGAAATGATTTGAGAGAAGAGCTTTCCAGAGAGAAAAACAACAGGGGCATTTGCCTGAGGCAGGAGTGGTTTGGCATTCACACATTCAAACTGGTCAGTGTGGGCAAGCCACAACTTTACCACAGTGAAGAGTTCAGATTTTATTCAAATAGTTTGGCCAAAAGATGTTGGTGGCTTCCAATGGTGTCAAGGCAGTGGAAATGAAGAGAGTGGGTAACTTCATGATCCATTTTGGAGGAGAAGAGTAGACAAGACCTGCTAATAGGTTTGGTATGTGAGATGACTCCAAGAGTAGAATTAAAAATGACTCCTAAGCCTGGGGTTTAAACAACTTGGGTGGATGATGCTGCAATTTACTGAGATGGAAAAAATGAGGTGAGGAGCAGGTATTATTACACAGGTAATGGAGGAAGTAACAACTTGGCCACATAATTGGGATGTCAAGTTAGTGGCTGGATATTTCACTCTGAAGTTTCATGAAATGGACTGAAGTACAGAGCTGTAAGTTTGGAAGCTATTTGCTTAGAGATGGTGTTAAAACCAAGGGGCTCAAGAGTTAAGAGGAAAAGGGGGATGAGAATGATTATTCCATGGAACTCTAAGGGGAAAAGCAAAGAATTAAAGACAGGGGTTAATGTGAGTTAAGTACAGTTCAGTAAGAGAAAGAACATTTGAACGCTCTAACTAGAGCTGTACAGTAAGAGACTCGACTGCTTGTATACATTATGGGCTTTCCACCAAAGGAGGCATTTCAGAAGTAAGGGCTAGATGGCCACTACTGAAGTTACTGGGTTACCACTGAAGTGATTCTTGGGGGCACCTGGGTGGCTCAGTCGATTAAGTGGCTACCTTCAGCTCAGGTCATGATCCCAGGGTCCTGGGATCAAGTCCTGCATCAGGCTCCCTGCTCAGTGGGGAGCCTGCTTCTCCCTCTCCTGCTCCCCCTGCTTGTGTTCCTCTGCTCTCTGACAAAAAAATAAAAATAAAAAAAGTGATTCTTTTAAGGGATGGGAATTGCCTTCAAAGGCACCATATAAAGGGACTTTAAAGACACATATGATTTATTTTCACTTATGTAACTTGTTTCGTTACTAAGTAGATTCCACAGTAAAAATCACTGGCATATAAAATGTATAAATCTGCTAGTAGCCATTAGTTGTTACCTGTTTTTGTTAGCAAAAGGTTATCCAGGTGTCTGTCTCCAACTCCAAGTATATATGTAATCACACAATATCCAGCTGCAAATAACAGTTCAAAAAAAAAAAAAACAGTGAAAAACACATGCAAGCCAGGTTAAACATACAAACGAATATAAAAAGCAGCCTGTATTACTTTAACTTCAATTTGATTACTACTTTTTGATTCTCACCTAAATTCTCAAATGTGTAATCTTCTTTGATTCTATAAAGAGTTTATCGCTTGAAACTCAATATAAACTATTTGCATGAGAAATAATATCCTGTAGAATTTTGTCAAATTATAAAAGTTACTTATATCAAAAGTTAATTCAGGCTTCGGGAACCTTAATTATAACATGATTCTCCCACTTCTCATTTCAAATTGGACACATGTTACAGATGACAGCGAAAAAGAAGTGTCTACAGAAATATTCATAATGAAGTCAACCATCCTACAACTAACTCTATTATCTATACGGTAACAAAAGTAAACGCAGGGCTTAAAAGAAAACTCTTTAAAGAAACAATTGTGAAGTGCCAGCAGAGAGAAAAACAACTGAATTCACAGGAGTGGTAACAGCACTTAAGTTCACAGCATAATCTTCTCAAGTATTAAGAAAAATTACATGAGCAGGGCTAGGGGCAGAGTCACTGGCTCTAGCTTTACTCTTTTATCTTTTTCTTCTAAAAAGTCAGGAAACCTGCCATGTGTTGAAAATGCGCAAACCAAATTAAGCAAATAACACCTTTTTGAAGATTATTTTTTTCCATTCTGTTGCTCCCATTAGTAACCTGAGAAGAAATACAACTGGCAAATATACACATGACTACACCAGTATTTACAAAAACATGTTTGTCTCAGTATGTAGAAAAAAAGACTGGACCACCTGTTAATGACTAAATTTATTTCACTGGGTTGATCTTTAGTTATTAATTAATTAACCACAGTTACAACTTACTGAAGGTTACTTAGCCAGGCACATTACATTCATCATCTCTCACCCTTATAATGATGCCAATTAAGTATTATAACTACGGTTCAAATAAAAACACCTCAGGCTCCAGACGTTAACATGATTGTCCAAGGTCACTGGGAGGGGATTTGAACTGAACTCTGATTCTAAAGTCCTTGCTCAAGCCACTTCTGCACTGTAGAGCCCCTGTCCCCCAAAATGGCTATTTAAATAGATACAACACTCAACAAGATATTTAAACTCAAGTATATTTGTTTAGAATAACTAACCATATTCTAATTATAGATAAAATTCTGTATTATACGTATTTCAAAATATATCCATATGTACAGAATGTAGGAAAGCATACTATCATTCAAAAAATGGTTCTGCTGGGGCGCCTGGGTGGCTGGGGCGCCTGGGTGGCTCAGTCGTTGAGCGTCTGCCTTTGGCTCAGGGCGTGATCCCCACGTTCTGGGATCGAGCCCCACATCAGGCTCTTCTGCTGGAAGCCTGCTTCTTCCTCTCCCACTCCCCCTGCTTGTGTTCCCTCTCTCGCTGGCTGTCTCTACCTCTGTCAAATAAATAAATAAAATCTTTAAAAAAAAATGGTTCTGCTAACAATTTTCACTTAACTGTAAGAAATCAGTTACTCTCAAGATACAGCCTATAGCGTGACAGGAACCTAGCCCTTTGCCTACACACTGTCCTATCCATGCTTCTTCCTTAAAACAAAACCAGGGCGTGGGGGGGGGGGTGAAATTGTGCCTAGGTAAGACAATGTGTTTCCCAGCCTCGCCTCACTTAGGCATGTCCAGGGAATTGTAAGCAAATGAAGTTTTGTGATGAGCATTTTGAAAGATGGAGCAGAATGAGCTGAGGAGTGAGCCTTATAGGCTTTTTCTCTGGGCTGGCTAGACTGCAAACATGATGACCACATTGGCAAAAGTCATTCAGGACCACAGGGAATCACAAAGATCTTGGCAGGCCCTAACATCTGTAAGCGGCCGAATTAACTGCAGTGGCTAACATCTGGGCTTCCTACAAAAAGAAAATGACCTGTGTGTGTAAGCCACTATAGATTATGTGAACTTCAGCTGAATGCAACCGTTAACACAGTAAGTGATCCACTGAGGAACTTGAGGGTCACTGACATAAAAGATGAACAAATACAGCTTGACAGCCAAAGATGGACCCTCTGTTTTTATAGCTGATTAATAAAGTTTACTGGAACTCAGCCACACCCATTCACTTACATATTTCTTAAGCACTACAATGGCCTGCTTGAAAGGCTGCACCAGAGACCACGTGGCCTGAAGAAGCCTACAATAGTTCCTATGTGGAAGGCTTGAGGGAAAAAGTGATCCCTTGATCTGGGGAACTGCTCTTCAAAATGTGAGGCACAGACTGGCAGCATCACTCTCACCTAGAAGCTTGTTAAAAATGCAGATGCTTAGGGCCTGCTTCAGTCTTGCTGCACCAGAATTTCTAGGGGCAGTGGCCAGAAAGTGATTGTTACACACACCAGTAAGGTTGGAAAACCCTCTCTAGTGCTTTATTGTACATAAGAATCCCCTGGGAATTCTGCTAAAATGAAGACTCTGATCAAAACACCCAGGGCAAAGCACTGGGATTCACTAATACAAACAAGTTCCCACATGAAGCCAATGCTGCTGGTCCATGGCTTATACGTGGAGTAGCAGCACTGCTCTGAAACTGCTGCACAATGTGCAATTCCACAAGACCAGTGGCTCCCCACGAAAAACTAGTGAGTGACCTACGCGAGGATATTAAATCTGGTATTCATAAAGAGAACACATAAGAACTTAGGACACTGAGCTCTCTAAGATGTGAGTCACTTAGAAATCTGGTTTGTCACTCAATACTTGTGAAGGATACAGAACTCCTACTGATCACGTGAAAGATAGCTCAACTCCTGCAATTTTCAGAAAGAACATCACTGTGCATCAATGCACTTGAGTTGTTGTATGGTACAACTTACTTTTTTGTTAATTATAAATTAGTTTTATCACTACTTTGTTTCAAGTTGTTTAGCTATCCCTACAGAGTAATGATTCATGTGCAGCAACAGTACTTTTGAACTCAAATTTTTATATAACCAGACATGCCATAAATTTTGCCTGTCTCTACTGATAAGGCAAGATGTTTTGATAAACTATTCTCTATCATCGCATTTGCTTTCACAATAATATTTCATTGTTACTACTGGATTATTTTCCAATGGAAATGGAAAATGTACGAAAAAGAGCCCTTTACCCTGCCTCAGTGGGTTGGGGGTCATAAATACGTTCAATGGTCACTTCGACTGCTGTTTTTTATTTATTTGACAGAGAGAGGGACAGCCAGCGAGAGAGGGAACACAAGCAGGGGGAGCGGGAGAGGAAGAAGCAGGCTCATAGCGGAGGAGCCTGATGTGGGGCTCGATCCCATAACACCGGGATCACGCCCTGAGCCGAAGGCAGACGCTTAACCGCTGTGCCACCCAGGCGCCTCCCAACTGCTGTTTTTTAAAGTGAGATAGCATATGATCTCTCTTTCACATTTATATAAATGGTGGGGGTATGAATTCAGAGTATTCCAATAATTCAAAGTGTCAGTGCTTAAGAGAAAGAGTACATCCTGAAAAAGACATTTGAATTAAGAGTGGGATGATCCACAGAAATTTTTAGGACACAGATAATAGATTCAGAACAATCTGAGGTGGCACAGAGTACATCAGGGGATTTTTAGAGGAATTGAAGCTATTCTTTAACTTCAATGGAAATACGGTACCTGTCCAAGAGAATCTTGTCCAAAGGATGCTTGTCATTAGTATTATGACCCCATGTGAAATGTCTTCAAATTGGTTTTATAATAGAACTTTGATTTAAAGTAAAATACAGAGAACTATTAGACAACTAAACAGTTATTTTCCTTTACTTAGTAAAGATATGTGTGTAAGAATAATAGTGTTCTCACATTTACTTGCATGATACAGACTTGACACCTTGCATAATCCATCATGGTAACTATTATCACTTCCTTCTTACACTCTGCCCCAAACCCGAAACTTTACTTTCTAAAATGAAAGTTACACATATATCTATATGATAATGTCCAACAATCAGATTCCAGTACAAAGTAGCTGGCAACTTATTCATCACTAAATCCTCTAATTAAAAACTCAAATAATGGCTTTCAACCTCCAATATAACCTGGAATGCTACCAAACTCACTGAAACACAGATGATTATTTTTTAACACAGCAAGATATACAGGAAACAGAAGGTCAATTCAAAATAAGATGAAGAGAAGGCCTGCCATCAAGTCAATTATCAGGGAAGGAATAAACGTGTAATACTGGGGGGAAAGAGAGGAACAAGAGCCAATGTGAATTTAAGTGTCCAAGAGGTGCAATTTAAATGGCTATTTTTTTTTTTACATGAAAAACCAATAATATTTTCATTAGGTCTTGGGAAAAAAAGGAACATTACATGAAAGGTATAATACTATGACATGTATCCATAATATACTGTACCAGTAATTTTATTAAAATTTTCAAATTGTAGTCAATATTTATAGATGATATGTGTATACATTTCAAGTAGAAAAAGTTAGCATTCCTTATTAAATAGATTTATGATATAAAAAAGTTTACAGTAACTATCTAAAATTTCAGTAAGAAGACTCAAGATAATTGTTGGAGGGCATGTGAAATATCTCATGTAACAAGATACTGAGAGAACTTGGATAAAGATAAAGAAAGACAGCCACACATTCTTTAACACACTTTTCATTCAAGGTGGGAATTATAGCCGCTCACTTTGGATCCAGGCAGGCTGTGACTTTCTAGTTCAAGCCTTCAGAAACCAAAAATTTCTACTTCCTGTCTCTTAGAGTACTTCCTCTTGGAACCCAGTTCTGAGAAGCCCAAGCCACAGAGAGGCCAGGTACAGAAGACTTAATTGATAAGCCTTGTTATAAAAGACAGTATGAACTGTCATGTGAGTAATCTCAGATGTGCAGCCTAGTCTTTAGATGATATGTAATTTTTTCAGAACACAGAAAACAGAGTTGAAGTCCTGAAAAAACAGGAAAGAAGAGAAAGGGGAAAAGGAAAGAAAAGAATGAAAGCAGGGAAGGTAGGAGAGAAAGACAAGAAGAATACAAAGTGGGAGAGAAAGCGGAAATAAAAAGAAAGAATACATTTTCTCTGGAATGTTTCAGGTTTTTTTAGTTCTTAAATCTACACTGTATGTGGTCATTTTTATGGGTAAACACAGTCACATGTAACACATATTATATTCCTTCAGTAAAAATAAAAATAAGATCAAAACCGTAAAGGATTTTTAATATACATACATATTTTATTTTGGTGCTTTTAAAGTTCCCAGGAATATTACATTTTCTTTGCACTTCTAAGCCAAAACTGCATCATCAAGTATAAATTTGGGAAGAAATTATGTTGTCTAAAATAATCTGGAATACTACTTCACAGGAACATTGTGAAAAATTTAAAAATGTCATGTATAAGAAGGAGTTTACAAACCATAAAATGATAACGAAAGCTTAAATACAATTGTTATATGTCTATAAAGCTGTTACTTGCTTCTTCTTAACTTAAGGATAGATATAAATAGGAACATAAAACTTAAATAAAACAACTTATTACATACCATATCCCACCCAGGGCTCAACTCTGGTGTCAACTCCTTTATTAACCCTCCCTTAAACAATCCAGTTATTAAAAACAAACAAACAAACAAAAAAAAACCTCTTCAGAAACTTTTTAAAAAATCCTCTAGAATATAAACTTCATGAGGACAGGTAGGCATAAATCGTCAAAAATATGAATTAATCCCTATGGCATTCTACCACTTACCTATTTCCAGGAAGGGACCATAAAATAAAATATCATGAGAGGCATCCTCCTAACACAGCTCTTGAGATTTATCTAAACCATAATTATTGCTCAGATTTTTTCCCACAGTCTACTAACTGCAGTTACTCAAACACAGGGAAAATCTAGGGGAAAATTAACAGCTTCCAGGAAGAGATAACTTGTAATTGTAACACAGTTAAGTGATCGCAAAGACGAAAGACTAAATAGAATTTACACCTTGTTACTCCTATTATGTCAAAACATTAATGACTTCTTTTATCAGGATTTTATACCTCTTAAATATCTTCTTATAGAGCATTTAAATCTGCCATGATCTGAATGTCTATGTCCTTCCTAAATTCACACATCGAAATCCTACTGCCCAGTGCGATGGTATTAGGCGGTGCTTACCATCTTAACAACTCAAAAACGAGAGCCCACAGAGCTCCCTAGCCCATTCTGCCAGGTGAAAATACAACAAAAAGTCTTCCACCCCAAAAGGGCCCTCACCTGACCACATTGGTACCTTATCTTGGACTTCCAGCGTATAAGCCACCCTCTGGAATTTTGTTATAGCAGCCCAAAAGGACAAGATAAAATCCTACGATGTGATAAATGTAAATATGTATGAATATGGCAAACTTGGGACAGCCTATTTCCTTGACTCCAATATATCAATGGAAAGTAGAACTTGAAAAACTTACCACAGCTTTTAACATATGTGTCCATAACTTCAGCACTGATCCCATTTGGCCCATTTTCACTTGGTGCGTACTTTCTAAAGAAGTTCTGAAAAGATATAATTTACATGTTTACAAATTCAATACAATCCTTAAACAAATCAGACATTTTGAAATTATAGGAAATAACCAAGTATCTAGTCTAAAGCTCAGTCAATAATTATAAAATGTGGACTTTAAAAAGCTTATTCCAAAAATCAGTCTTATTACTATGCTTACAGACAGTTAAGATCAAAAAAAAAAAAAAAAAGTATGCTGCTACTTTTACACCTTAGGGAGAACATTACACAAAATAAAATAAGTTTACTGCTATTTCTCTATACTCAATTTATCCCTTTCTTTTACTTTTCTTCTGAATGTAAACAATGAGGGTATTTTTGTATCATACATTCTCCTTAAAGTGAACATGAGTTATTAAAGTTATCTTTAAGTATAGCTACTGTTACCATTAAGAAACCTCCAGTTATAAAACAAAAAAGGTACAAAAGTACAGCACAGGGAAATAGTCAATAATATTGTTAATAACTTTGTATGGTGACAGATGGTAACTAGACTTATGGTGATCATTTCGTAACACCTCAAAGTAAGATAATATTGTATGTCGACACTCCATATAGTCGACATAAAAAAAGGTCAATAAAATTACACCCAAATTTGTAAATTAATTACAATGCAACTGCTAATAATTCTTAGAGGAAATTAATGGAAAGATAAATATTAGAGAGATGTGAACTGAACAAAAGAATTACAGGGGGACAAAAAATGCATTAGCTGTGTCCAAAGAGTCTGGAAACGGTGGGGAAAATAAAAAACAAAAAATTGTTTGTTTCTGACTACCAACTGGAACTATTCCCTTCCATATTAGATGTTAAAGAAAAACAGTATGTATTATTTGAAAATACAAGTAACATGCTGTTAAAAAAAAAAAAAGTTCAGCTTTTCTGAACACCCTAAAAGTTTGACAAAGGACTATGCCTTGAATATATAGAGAATTCCTATAAATCAATAAAAACACAAACAACCCAACAGGAAAATGAACAAAAGATGTAAATAAGCATGTTACAGAAGAAATAAATGGCCTATACATATATTTTTACAACCTTGTGGGTAATTAGGGAAATGCAAACTAAACCCACAATAAAATAGCAAAACTTAAAAGTCTGACAATTTTTTAAAAATTTGAAAATTAAAAAATATAAAAGTCTAACAATACCAAGATTAAAGATGTATAGCAATGAAAAAACAGAACAGTTTTTTCCAAAAACAACTACTTTGCAAAATAGCTTTTAATTATCTTCTGAAATTGAACATGAGAATAACCTATGACTTAGCAAAACTATTTACAGAGATCAGATATGAAAACCAAGAATCAATATACAAACTGCCACTGTCCTTATTTTACCAAATCATAATTACACAGAACAACATAATTGACAACTTTATTAAACAATTACTTCAATTAGAAACTATGTTAAAGCTCTGCCTACACTTCACATCATCTTCAAAACAATCCTAGAGGAAGTTATGATTAATTATTACCCAATTTTACAGATGCAGAAACTGAGACCCGAAAGGTATGTTAGGGGGTCAAGGCCTCCTACAAGTCTGATATGTTACATAGAGTCGCAGACTCAACATATGGTTGTACCACAACGGGTACTTATTCAAGCAAAAGTATACACAGAAGGTTTAGCATAGGAAAAATACATAGGCAAAGTCTGGAGAAACCCATGTGTAAGCCTCCTGGCTCTCTTCTGCGAGGGGATACACTGAGCATATTTATTACTTTTCTTCAACAATTTTTTAAAAAAGGCAGTAATATGGGTGCAATGTTTCTGTCCAGGGAAGCCTACTGGAGACTCATCACTCAAGGTTTTTATTGGGAGCTGGTCATATAGGCACCCTCTGTCTAGCAACTGCAAAAATTCTAGAAGGAAAGCAAGTTGTTTGCTATAAATCACGTATCACAAACAGTCTAGGCACACTGAACCACCCTTATCAGTTAGGGAACACAGGAACGACACACTGAAGGCCGAGTTCCCAGGTATCAGTCAAAGGCTAACCTAGCAAGCGGGCCTTTCTAAAGTCAGCTATGTTACCTCTTCTTTGCACAAAGGATTAAGAAGCAACTCAAGGTTTACAGTTGAAAAGCTGCATGGCAAAACTTCAACCCCAGGCAGTTAGATGTTTTGAGCACAAGCTTTTTTCTTTTTTTTTTCCCCCATCTCCCCCCTACCCCACCTCCCCTCTGGTAACCATCTGTTTGTTCTCTATGGTTAAGAGCAACTTTTTGATTTATCTCTCTTTTTTTTTTCCTTTGTTCATTTGTTTTGTCTCTTAAATTCTACATATGAATGATATCGTATGGTATTTGTCTTTCTCTGACTGGCTTATTTTACTTATCATTATACTTTTCTAGATCAATCCATGTTGTTACAAATAGCAAGATGTCATTCTTTTTTACAGTGGAATAATATTCCATTGTGTGTGGTGTCTGTGTGTGTGTGTATGTGTGTGCATGTATGTATATATGTGTGTGTATACACACACATCCCACCTCTTCTTTATCCATTCATCTATTGATAGACACTTGGAATGCTTCCATAATTTAGCTATTATAAATAATAATACAAATAATGCTGCAATAAACAAAGGGGTGCATATATCCCTTCGACTTAGTGTTTTCATACTTTTTGGTTAAATACCCAGTAGTGGGATTACTGGATCGTAGGGTAGTTCCATTTTTAATTTTTTGAGGAACCTCCATACTGTCTTCCACAGCGGCTTCACCACTTTGCATTCTCACCAACAATGAGGGTCCTGTTTTCTCTAACTCCTCACCAACACTTATTATTACTTGAGTCTTTGATTTTAGCCATTTTGACAGGTGTGAAGTGGTATCTCATTGTGGTTTTGGTTTGCATTTTCCTAATGATGACTGATGTGGAGCATCTCTTCATGCTTCTGTTGGCCATCTGGACGTCTTCTTTGGAGAAATGCCTGTTCATGTCTTCTGTCCATGTTTTATTGGATTGTTTGGGGTTTGGGTGTTGAGTTGTAGAAGTTCTTTATATATTTTGGATATTAACCCTTTATCAGATAAGTCATTTGCAAACATCTTCAGCATGTTGTCTTTTAGCTTTGTTGGCTGTTTCCTTTGCTATGAAGCAGGTTTTTATTTTGATGTAGTCCCAACAGTTTATTTTTGCTTTTGTTTCCCTTGCCTCAGGAGATAGATCTAAAAGGATGTTGCTACAGCTGTCAGAGAAATTACTGCCTGTGCTCTCTTGTAGGATTTTTATGTTTTCAGGTCTCACATTTAGGTCCTTAATCCATTTTGAGTTTATTTTTGTGTATAGTGTAAGAAAATGGTCCAGTTTCATTCTTTTGCATGTAGCTGTCTAGTTTTTCCAGCACCATTTGTTGAAGAGACTTTTTCCCACTGCATATTCTTACCTCTTTTGTCAAAGATTAATTGATCTTGTAATTGTGGGTTTATTTCTGGGCTTTCTATTTGTTCCATTGATCTATTTTTATGTCAGTACCATACTGTTTTGATTACTACAGCTTTGTAATAGCATCTAAGGTCTGGAATTAGGATACCTCTAATTCTGTTGTTCTTCAAGACTGCTTTGGCTATTTGAGGTCTTTTGTGGTGCTATACACATTTTAGAATTGTTTGTTCTTGTTCTGTGAAAAATGCTGTTGCTATTTTGATGGGGATTGCATTAAATGTGTATATTGCTTTGGGTAGTATAGACATTTTAACAATATTTCTTCTTTAAATCCATGAGCATGGAGTGTCTTTCCAGTTCTTTGTGTTGTCTTCAATTTCTTTCATCAGTGTTTTATAGCTTCAGAGTACAGCTCTTTCACCTCTTTTATTCCTAGGTATTTTATTTTATTATTTTTGGTGCAATTGTAAATGGGGTTGTTTTCCTAATTTCTCTTTTTGCTGCTTCATTATTAGTGTATAGGAATGCAACAGATTTCTGTACATTGATTTTATATTCTGTAACTTTACTCAATTCATTTATCAGTGCTAGGAGGCCAATATCTCTCATGAACATAGATGCAAAAATCCTCAAAAATACTGGAAAACTGAATCCAAGAATACATTAGAAAAATCATGCACACAATCAAGTGTGACTTATTCCTGGGATGCAAGGGCGGTTCAATATTCACAAATCAATCAACGTGATATGTCACATCAATAAGAGAAAGGATGAGAATCATATGATCATTTCAATAGATGCACAAAAAGCATTTGACAAAG
This sequence comes from Ursus americanus, assembly GCF_024610735.1. Lineage (NCBI taxonomy): Eukaryota > Metazoa > Chordata > Mammalia > Carnivora > Ursidae > Ursus > Ursus americanus. Next base: position 30,151,511 of record NC_142145.1, read on the forward strand.
TATAGCATTCATTCATGATAAAAGCCCTCAACAATGTAGGTTTAGAAGGAACATATCTCAACATAATAAAGACCATATGTGAAAAACCCACAGCTCACATCATACTCAGTGGGGAAAAACTGAGAGCCTTTTCCCTAAGGTGAGGAATAAGACAAGGATGTCCACTCTCTCCACCCTCATTCAACATAGTACTGAAGTCCTAGCCACGGCAGTTATAAAACAAAAAGAAATAAAAGGCATCTGAATTGGTAAGGAAGAAGTAAAACTTTCATTGTTTGCAGATGACATACTATTTATAGAAAACCCTAAGAACTCCAATAAGCCTGAGCTTTTAATCATTGCATGTGACTGTTACTTAAACCAAAGAACAGAATAACCACTTGCTTTGCCAAGAAATCAGAGTAATGCTTTTCTGCAGATTTGAACTCCATACTGGGGGGTGCCTGACTGGCGCAGTCGTTAAGCGTCTGCCTTTGGCTCAGGGCGTGATCCCAGGGTTCTGAGATCGAGCCCCACATCAGGCTTCTCCACTAGGAGCCTGCTTCTTCCTCTCCCACTCCCCCTGCTTGTGCTCCCTCTCTCACTGGCTGTCTCTCTCTGTCAAATAAATAAATAAAATCTTTAAAAATAAATAAATAAAAAATAAATAAAAACCATACTGAATTACTGTGACATGTTAAACTGGGAAAGACAAAAACACACTAGCAAATATCTTCTGTCAAGTCCTTCTCTATATTATCTTTCATCTCAGGTATATCAGGTTTTCTGTGTAAATTACATACATTTTTTACATAAGAAAAAAAGAAAAATCACATTTAAAAAATGACAAAAATAAACTATTAAGATGCGATAAGAACTAATCCATGTACTTAAAGTGACACACACGGCATGATCCTAGAAACTGCTTGCCTTTTCTTATATTAAAGGACAGCGATGAGTTTGGAGGGAAAGAGAGGGGTCTTAAAAACAAATGTTCAAACATGTATGAGCAAAAATATGTAGCACTGTTCTGAATAACAACAAAAATTGAAAACAATCAAATGATCACTTACAGTTAAACATACTACAGAATTTCCATAATTTGGGATATAATATAACCATAAACTAACAAATTTTTAATTTAATTAATTCCTGCTTCCCTATTATATGTCAGACACTGAGGAATACAGCATCTGTATGTACTAACATGGAAGAATTTCCACCTGTTAGCATTATTTACTGCCAAGGAAAGGAAAACAATGCGAGAGAAGTGGGTGATAAAAGGAGACATTCATTTTTATTCATTTTTAACTGTATATTCTTTTTTAAAAATTGAAATTTTTAGAACAGTAATATATTCATGAATTGTATAACTCATTTAAAATTGGTTCTGTACCTGAATGCTTCCCTCTGTATCAAGAACTTCAGCAACAGGAACTGACTGGATAAACTGCATGAAGCCTGCACAGAAATATATGCATTGCATTAAGCACAACTACCGGTTAAGCAATAAAAATAACAGTTCTACTAAGAATAACCTTCATTTTCAAATGCGTACACTACATACCGGAACAACTTAAAGAGGTCTGTAAACAATATATTTAGACGGGCATTTAAGTCACAGGAACTATAAGAAAACTTTTCTTTCAACTAAGCTGATTGATCTGTATATTTCTCCAGGCCAGTTTCTATTACTATATACAAGGAAGAGAAAGCAATAGCTAAGCTTCCTAAATCTGGCACAAAAATTTCTTCTTTCTGTACTTGTACAACATATACCAATTAAAAATATTCCAAATCTAAAAACACTTTAAGAAGTCTGAAATTATTTAATATCAATCACCTAAGCCTAAAACTGTATTATGTTCACTGGCTTTTTTTGTCTAACACTCCATCCTCTGACATTTTTTGGAAATGATAGGAGAAGAAAGTATAAATCCCTTAAACTACCAAAAAGAAGGGGAAGAGGACATTATATGGGAGAACAAGAAGGAGAAAAGACAAGTCTAATAAGTCCCAAAACAACAACAGTAGTATAAAACAACGTATCTATGAAAACATCAAAGTTGAATGAAGGAAACTATTGTATACTCCTTTAGAGTAAGAAATGTCTCATTCATTGCTGGAATCACAAATAGGGAATAGTCTGCATTAATTCACTTACAAGATATTTACTGTCTTCCTCCAATGTAGTAAGAACTTTGCCATGTAAAAAACAGCTTTGACCCTGCCTTTATAGACTGCACAAGCCTGCAAGTCTTACTGGGATAAATACTACGAAGAAAAGGGTACTATGAAAGAGGAAAGTGTAGGAAGACATAAATAACCACAGAGATGAGAGGGCATCAGACATTTGAGCCATGTTTTGAAGGATAATGAAAGTTAGCAGGTAAAGCTGTGGGAACGGATGCTAAAGATAATGACAAAAGCATAAAGCAAGGCCGTAAGGCTGAAGAGAGCATGGTGCGTTTGAGAAAATGGAAGGTGACCCATGTGGCTCATGCCTGGGAAGCAAGGGGGAGACTGGCAAAAGAGAGGCTTGAGAAATAGGTACAGAAGTGTGTGACAGCACGCCAGAACTTGTAAACCAAGCTAAGGCTTTTGTCTCTGTCTGAAGAGCAAACAGAAGTGAGTAAATCAATTTATGCAGGATAGTCAAAGAGCATAAGTGCACTTTTAACAAGGTCATTCTCAGAGAAAAATGAGAAGAGGAATTACACCACCAAAAAGATGTGAGGGTGGCCAGGGGAAGAGCAGGAAACCTAAAGCAGATACTTTTGTTCTCAGGTATCTAAGAGTGAGAAGCTCTGAGAGTAACAAGACTAGGGAATTTACAAAACGTTGTAGGCAAGCATTCCTAGGGAATCGTCTATCAAATTTCCAGAAGTTATTCCATCTTAGAAAGACTTAAATGCCATAGATCTGTATTTAAAAAAAATTAGTTAATAAGGCAACATCATTTGCTGAGTGGCTTTTTTAAGCAGAGCACAATACAAAGCCACTCTGGGTCATAGTAACTCTCAAATGATGATTCAGGACACAAATTACTATGTAAGAAACTACTGTGAATTGTAACCAGTTTTGAATTCAAATAAATACAGCATAAAGATGTTAATTTTTCCTTATAGACACACCATTTAATGTTTTCAAGAGGAAGCGAGGGAGAAAAGGAGGGAGGCTCAATCAGTCTTCAGTGCTACAAACGAATTCAATCCCTAATTTCTTAACTTTCAATTAAAAGAGGAAAAGTAGACTCACTGGACACTGAAATAACCATGTGTAACATAAGCTTACCATGTTTTGTACTGGTGGCTAATACCTTGTAGGGTGTCAACTTCAAATCCAGATTTTCCTTCCGTAGCAGCTTTTGATCAAAAGATAAAATATGTTAACCAAATATAAAGATTGTTCTGAAAGAGTTTTGTAGGCAAGTATTATAATAGCTTAATATAAGATATTAAGATAATAAATCTATATTGAAGTTTAACTAAATTAATCAATTTTACTTTGATCAAAATAAATTCATTAAGCACTTAGTTGACGGTATGCCAATTTTTTTTTTATCTTATTCTAAATCACTGTCAATAGTTTTCAATGAACAGTAGGGTTCCTCCAACTCATTTATGCAGTTCTCTCTAGTCACGAAGTATTATAGGACCCAGGAAAAGGGAAATGAAGGCAACTATGTTCCTCTTAAAGCCAGGGGCAGGGATGCAATTTAAAGAACAAAAAGATCTAGCTGACTAAGAGGAAGGGAATTACTAAACCTGACACTGAGAGAACTTAACCGAGAAAAAAGTTTTAATAAAAAGAAATGCATGAAATTTCATTTTATACTCAACAGAAGAGTCACTCTGCAGTGTACAAAAACAACTACACTTGTTCAAGGTCAAGTGGAGACTGCTGAGCTTCCTAGGATTGTACCGAATGTTAAAAATACTTCAGTGTCCATACACAGCATATACACTAAACCACAGATTTCCAAAATTAAAAAATGTTCCCTGACAACATAAGGTTATAGTCACCTTGTCCATGAGTGAAATGATTTGAAGAATAAGTTGATCTTGGCGTAAATCATCTCCATGCTTAAATATAACAGGGTATTTGCCTCCATCTTCTGTCTTAAAGAATAACTGTGCAGGCATAAGAGCACTCTGGAAATAAAAATATTGTTTTCAAATTTGGATGTAAATTAATGCATGAAGATTTACTATACACAGGAGGAAATCCTCACCTGTAAGGTAAACAAGTTATAAGAACCTAAAGAAACAAGATGGGCTGGCAGAAAGATGTCATTAGATACCTTGGAGAAAACGAGCTAGCTAACAGTCAGAAGATTACATGGCATGAAGAGCAAGAGCTCTAGAGTCAGTGACAGATAGGAACAGGCTCCTCCAGGTACTAGCTGGGTAATCTCACACATGTTCTTTAACCTGTCTACTCACCTGTAAAATAAAAATGACTTTTCCTCTGCAAGGTTGCTAAGACATGTGACAGAGCAAATACAGTAAAATGTTAAGAGTCAAACAGTAGGTCCCAGTTGTTCACTTTATAATTCTTTAATCTTTGCTGTATGCTTGAAAATTTTCCCATAAAATGATGGGGGTAAAAGGCATCAAAAATGCTTCACTGAATATATGTTTAGAACTTATAACCTCTTTTGGATTAAAACTCTGAATTTTAAAGTATCTTAAATTTGGCATATCCTTTTATCACCCCAAGCAAAAATATATTTTGTAAATTACCTCAAAGGCATTTGTGACCCAAAAATGGTTAAGAATTACTATGATAGAGTCATGTAGTAAATGCCCTAGAACCATTAATCCTAAACTCCAACCCAGAATTTTTAAGAATGCTCATATATTTTAAGGATCGTAAGAAAAACAAACAAAAAGACTGGATATCAGGATTGAAAACATGTCTCATGATATTTTATTGACCATCCACTTTAGGCATTTAAGACATAAATATAATATTGCACACTTAAGGAGAAAATGGATCCAGAATCCACCTAACAAGAGTGGAAGATATACACTCCTATACCCCACTCCTACAACTCCTACTCTGTCTTAAATATTTTTTCCCATCCTGTTTCAAAAAAATGGTAAAACTAGCTTTTTGATTTACTGCTCTTGATTAGTCTCAGGGAATGAGAATACTAGAAGCTGGTCTTGTTTGAGAGTTCCAGCCCAAAGGAACACCAGTGTACACATGTATACCAGTTGTTACCTGTCTGTGTGTAGCTTTTAACATCTCAGCTTCCAGTGAGTTGTAAACACAAGCTAAGAAATATCTGCATTTTACCTCCTGTTCCAATATTTTCAAATTGCAGGTTATCATCCATTAATGAGTTTTAAAACCAATTAAACAGTTGCAAGTCACATTTAAAATGTAATGCAACAGAATAATTCTTAAAAGAATAGAATATCAGAGTCCATAATATGCAGAAAGGTTCAGTGCTACTTTAAAAACTTAACATTTCAGCTGTGTGAGCTGGGCTGCCACAGGATGCCTTTAAACACACCCTTGAAAAAAAATCCAAACTACTTCTTAGTATAATCACACCCCTTTTTATATTCATAAGTAGTTGTCCTATGAGCCCTTTCTTTTCTGGATACAAAGTAATATTCCAGTGCAACTTATGCCCTTCCATCCCTAGAATCACAAAACGTAAAACACCATGTCTTACAGAGACCTTTCTTTATTATGTCCAACACATAATGATGTTTCACAGGTAACGATGCCCAGTCCTTTGGCCCAACTGGAGAAAGTGACTACCATCAGCTCTTTCTAACGATCCAAGTCGTGGCCAGCCAAAAGAAGCGTGGCATGCTACGAAGGACTAAAGAGAATTACTACCCAAAAACACAAGACAAAAATTCAAGTCACAGGAACAAATATCAGAGCAAGAAATGTTAAAAAGATTAACCGAGACTATAATCACATGAACTTATGAACTGAATGGGTAATAGAAGTGTTGAAATTTTAAGCTTTTTTTTAAAAAAAGCTTACATGGAAAAAAGTAGGTGTGGCTCTAATTAATAAAAAGTTCAAAGAATTAAAGATTAAAAACAACCCAGAGATAAAAAAAAAATTTCTGAAACACTTCATATAAAAATATCTACTGATAAATCAAGACATAATGATAAACAAAAGGTAATTTTTTTATCTAGCATTTACTAAATCAAACAAAATTACAGATATTATCTGCATTGCAATCATTTTTGAAGGGAGTGTCTCTCTTTTTGCTTTCTAGAATTAGGTTCCAATCATAGACATTAGAGATCCATCACAATTACCTTAAATAGTGTAGCTGTTTCTGGGATTATTCCTCTAATTTTCACCTGGGGTTCTAAAGGCAATGGGATAAGTTCCACATCCGACAAGTTCATCTTTTCATTGTCTCCAAGCAGTGCCTGTAGTCTCTCGTTCTAAGAGAACAAATCAGGAAGAATTGATTGCGTTAAAATGGAAAAGTAGTTTATAAAACGTATGGTAAAGACATAAAGACCAATTCTATTAACTTTGAAATGTTTCCAAAGCACCATAAAAGTACATGCAAAGTAACATGAGGGAGACAGTTGCACCCGTAAGAGACAAGCACTCACACCTGGAATCTGCCTGACAAGAGCAGCGGCACACTTTAAGAGGAGCGATCCCTTGACTGTGAAGAGCTAGACTTACACAAGGTTAGGGAATACATTTTTCTTGCTGCAGCTGAGCATACGGAATACACTCATGCTGGATTTAAAGACTCCACTTCTGTTTTCAAAGGATGTGTGAAACCACAAAGAGAAACTCATTTCACTTGAAGCTTAATTTTGTATGACCAAATATTAAGCAAGAATTTCAGTATACTGTTCCAGGACATGTTCTGGGTTTAAAAAGTAAATAATTCACTTGGAGGAACTTGAACCCTACCTTTTACTGTTCACTGGCTCTGTCTGATCAAACTTTTCCTAAGATATTACCACTAATTTTCTTCAGCTCACACGCATACTGCCATTGAGCCAAGAATTCGGACACTGAAAAATTCAAGTCATGGCAAAACAGTTTTGTCATGTAGCAGCATCTATACTGTTTATATCAAGCCCTTCCATTCAATTGCAAAAGAACAATCTGCTTGAAAGCTTCCAGAGAGTCTTGCATTCTTTGAACAGGTGTGCTTGTTTTTTAAAGGGGAAAACCTGACCTGCCAATCCTAGCAGCCTAAAGCACTTCCACTTTACAGTGCTACTAAGAGGATGCAGCATCGCAGAAGAGAACTCTGGAAGCAGTACGGTGGAAGTTCAGAAAAATAATGTTTCCAGGACCTCTAACACATAAAGTCAGATTCTTCCCCTCCAGTAATATTCCAGTTCTCCATCTAACTGTAGAAAGTACAAATTAAGGTCAACTGAAAACTGACATGAACTTCTACATAACCCTTATAAAAATTAGTAAATCTACTCCCTAACCAAATGTATGATCGTATATGCAAGTATGAAGTAATGTCAATTAGTCTGAATTCCAAATTATCCTATCATGACCAATTTCTAATTGATGTGCTAATAACCAATAAAATAACCAGAAAACAGATCAAAGAAAGGTGAGAAATCCAGCCACTTCTTACCACGTCTACTGCTACAAGCCCTGGGCTCCAAGCTGCCATCATTTCTCAGCTTGATTACTGCAGTAGTCCCCTGACAGCTCTTCTTCTTCAACTTTGCCTCTTACAGTCTCTTATCAAAAACAACTAGAGTACTGCTGCTAAAACCAAAGTAGGTCATGTCACTCTCCTGTTCAAAACCCCCGACAGCTTCTATGCTAACTCAGTGTTTAAGTCAAAGTCCTTGTAATGGCTTACAAGGATATACCACATTTCCCTTTTATCCCTGTCCTCTGTCCTCCTCTCCTACTACTCATCCCCATTCTCCCTCCACTCCAAACACACTGGGCTTTCTCTTATTTCACAAATAAGTCAGGCACACACACATATATGCTCTCACATCAGGCTTTTGTCCTTGCTGTTCCTCTGGTTGGAACAGTCTTCTCTAGAGATGCCCATGGCTAGCCCCCTCACCTGCTTCAGGTCTTTGTTCAAATGTCAACTTCCTAATGAGGCCTTCCTAACCACGCTATCAAGAGGTTAAACACTGCCTTACTACTCAAACCCAGCACTTCCTGTTTCCTTTTCCTGCTTTATTTTTCTCCATAGCATACAAAAGTATCTACTCTGTATTTCACTCACTTATTCTATTTACTTTCTCCTCCAAAGCCCCATAAGAACAGAATTTTTATACTCACTGCTATATCCCCAGAACCTAAAAAAGTATTTGGCATGCAGTAGGCATGCAATACATTTTTACAGAATAAACGAATATTATCACCTAAAGAATCAAAAAGTGAAAAGAGAATATTTAACACCATTCAAAATGAAAGCTTTAATTAAAATTTTTAAAAAGATTTTATTTATTTATTGAGAGAGAGCTTGCGCACGCGCATGAGCGGGGGAAGGGAGAGAGGGACAAGCAGACTCAATCCCAAGACCCTGAGATCATAACCTGAGCCAAAGGCAGATGCTTAATTGACTGAGCCACCCAGGCACCTTAGTGAAATTTTTTAAAAGTATTGATGGAAATGCATTTTCAGTGAACTCAAATTTCTAGACTCAGAGACCTCTTTCAACAGAATTCTTCTTAAACTAGAGGTCAACACAGGAAAACACTATTGCAAAAACTTTATCATTTGTTTCACCCATTTTGCTAATAACTCATAGATAACATTCCTACATATCTAACACTGCTGTATTCATATGACATTTCTCCCAAACTCATTATGGAAATGCAGGGATGGAAAAGTGCGGCATACGATTTTAAATTATTAGCAGTAGTGATTTCACTGTTACTAATAATAACACAAATAATGGTAGTAGAGAGCCATCTTGGCATTTCTCCATGGTGCCAGGGCTTGTTTCTAGTAAATCTACATTAACAAAATGGTTTGTCTTTTAACACACCATAAAAAATGTCTAGAAAGATTTTTAGCCAATATTGAGACTATATTTAAGATTGTCTGATTTAAAATATCGGCTGTTTGTCAAATACAAAATATATTTTGGGAAGCTTTAAGTGATACCTCAAATGGGTACACAGTTATCCTCCAGAAGAGTTAAAACTGAGGTGCAGCCAGACTCATGTGTGTGACAAATAGAAGAGCATGTTACACAAACACAAACTGGTTTAAACATATGCCCACACTGACAGTTGCAGGGACTGACACTCCTGCAGGTGGGTATGTGGGATCACACTGCTTCCTCACATATGCACCTCTGTGGAGAGGGGCTCCAGAAGGAATAGCAGTAGGGATTTAGTTATTTAACCATGGTTTGTGACTTTTTCACAGCAATGACAAAAAGAAGTCATCTCAATAAAAATGTGTTTCTCTTCAGCCTATTTTCTCCTTCTTAAAAGACCTTGTGAACATTATTCCTTGCACATATATCTACTAGCATTTCTCTTTAGACCTGATCCCCTGCCTTTGAACTCCTGACTCCATTGTTCACCTTTTTTTCCTCTCCACTTTCCTCTCACAAGTCTAGAGAACAATAGTAAAATGTGCTATGTTCTTTTACAAAGGTCACCAAGAAAGATCTGCCTGTGGTGGGACTAGATAAAGAGAAGCTATCAAGTGAATCCTTCATATCATTTGGGCTAATGATGAGGGAAAATGACATATGAAAAACAGATACTCATCTACTGTCATCAAGTAGAAGGCTTACTTGAGAGGAAGACCCATGTACTAGTCATGAGAACAGATGCAAAGCCAGTGCTGTTACTAACAACTAATTCTGCCACCCTGGACAAGTCACACTGGACTTTCATTTTCTCAGCCTAATTCCAGTCTCCATGATCCCTAGGGGTCCTTTCCACATCAAACACATTATATGCGAGGATGTTAAAATTCTAAAATGAGACCCATAAAGCATTGTAGATTAAAAATATGGATTTAGAATGCCTGGAAACAAACCCCAACTATAATATTTACTAGCTGAGGTTGCTGGACAAATTACTTAACCCCTCAAACCCGCATACACTGTTGGTGGGAATGCAAACTGGTGCAGCCACTCTGGAAAACAGTATGGAGGCTCCTCAAAAAGTTAAAAATAGAGCTACCCTATGATCCAGCAATTGCACTACTAGGTATTTATCCAAAGGATACAAATGTAGTGATTCGAAGGGATACATGCATCCCACTGTATACAGCAGCAATGTCCACAATAGCCAAACTATGGAAAGAGCCCAGATGTCCATCAACAGACAAATGGATAAAGAAGATGTGATATACATATACTCAATGGAATATGACTCAGCCATCAAAAAGAATGAAATCTTGCCATTTGCAATGATGTGGATGGAACTAGAGGGTATCAGGCTAAGCAAAATAAGTCAGTCAGAGAAAGACAAATACCATATGATTTCACTCATATGTGGAATTTAAGAAACAAAACAGATGAACATGGGGAAAGGAAGGAAAAATAAGATGGAAATAGAGAGAGAGGCAAACCATAAGAGACGCTGAACTCTAGGAAACAAAATGAGGGTTGTTGGGAGGGGAGGTGGGTGGGGGGATGGGATAACTGGGTGATGGGCATTAAGGAGGGCACTTGATGTAATGAGCACTGGGTGTTATATGCAACTGATAAATCACTAAATTCTACCCCTGAAACTAATAATATAGTATATGTTAACTAACTTCAATTTAAATAAAGAATTTTTAAAAAATTATTTAACTTCTCTACCCCCACTTTTTCCTATAATTGAGATAATAATAGTATCTAATTTACAGAGTTGTTGTGAGGATTAAATCAATACATATATGTATATATATAAATTCATAAAACAGGATCCTATACATAATCAGGCTTATAAATCTTCCTACTGCTATAATTACATAAGAATTTCATAAAATATATCAACCCGGAGAGATAGTACCAAAACTCAGTATTTTATGATACTGAAACATCATTAGTCATAAACAAAAAGCAAAGCCCATAGGTTTACCTTTTTCTTACGATTTCCGCTTTCACGCTGCACTGCCTTCATTAGATGCACCAGCCGATCTACAAATGTCTGCTGTGCAGCCAGCAACGAACGCATAACTCTGACAGACTTATCACCCTGAAGGGATTCAAGGAAAGGAAAATTAGTTCTGTGTAGCATAATGATCAGGGTTTCTTTAATAGCATGGGTGATCTTTATTTATTCTTCTAATAGCTACAAACTTCAATACAAAGTGAAATTGAAAAAGATTAATTATCTTGATTCAGAGATAATGAGAAAGCTGCTAGCTTATTTAAACACTGCCAACTCTTCCACAGTTGAAAATTATCTGAGTCTTCAGCGAATACTCATCTATCAAAAACAGCATTTTTCTTCACATACAACCATGTGATAAGAGAGAATTCATTCACCCAAAATGCAGTCACTCGTTGACTCAATAAATATCTGGAAGCCTATGTCTTCAGAAATGCACTAGGCATATGGCAGAAACAATATCATCTTTAAGGAACTAAAAATCTACTGAGAAAAGAAAAGCACTCAAATAGCAACGTAATGCATGCTTTCTTAGTAAAATATAAGTCATAAAAATTAAATGCCATAAAGTCTTATGTAGTGAATTCCCAGTTCATAAAATACTATAAAATACATTTTCTCATTTAATTTTCCCAATTACACTGATAAGGGTGGCTAGGCAACTGTTATCATCCACATTTTGAAGGTGAAGAAATTTAAGCTCAGAGAAAGTGAAATTTCTTCACAGGATGACAAAAGCTATAAGTGACAGAATGGAGGTTAGAAGAGAAGACCAACTACTTTATCTGCCAATAGGTGAATGCAGAGAAGGTCTGAGATCTGAGAACTATAGTAAAGTTTAGTCTCCAAAATCTCAATAAGACTGGATTTAAATTTGTAAGAACATGAAACATGTTTATCTGCAGTTGCAGATAAAAGATGCTATGAAGTCAACTATTTCTGTAGCAAATCACAGATCAATGCTGTTGAGAGTCCTCACTGCCCGTGCACCCTCTGCTGGCTGAATTGTGCCACAGCACTTTAAGAATCACAACACCAAAGAGGAGAAAATGGTCTTACGCAGACTGTAAAAACTGTTTAAGAGGCAAAAATATAAGTTATGTAGTAAGTACCTGCAATATGAGCGCTGTCAAATTTCTGAAAATGTACCTAGTCTTGATAAACAAAACAGAAGAGAGGGAAATAGAAAAGCAAAGCTTTGGAATTTCTTTGTTCCATGGACAGGTTTATTTCATTAAATCAGAGGTCAACACACTTCCTGTAAAGGGCCAAGGAATAAATACTTTAGGTCTTGTTGGCCATACAGTTTCCATCTCAACTATTCAACTACTACTGCAGTACATAAGTGGCCATAAACATATGAAAACAAATGATCATGTTCCAATAAAATTTTACGAAGGAACACTGAAATTTGACTTTCACATCATTTTCATATGTCACAAGATATTCTTCTTCTTTTTATTTTTTTTTCAACCATTTAAAACATAAAAACCACTCTTAGCTCATGGGATATACCAAAACAGGCAACAGGCCAGATCTGGCCTTTGTCTGATGTTTTTGACAACCCCCACATGAAATGGTTACCTTCAACAATGCTTGGCTGAATCGTCTCATTACATTCAAGTACATCTCATGGGTCTTTGGGTCTCTTTGCTGAGTGTCTTGATCTTCACATTCCACTATCACATACCTTAAAAATATGTTAAGTCATTCATAAGAGGTGAAATGAGAGTCAGATTCATTTTGTAAATATTTCTACTTTTCCACTCAACCAGATTAGTTTAACATTTGCAAAAATAAATGGAAGTAATGAAACACATTTTCCGTTACTCTTTTAAAAGTGGAAAATTAGGGCACATACACAATCATTTATAAGAAGTAAATTAAAAATAATAATGCCTTAATTTGTATAATATCCTAGATTTTCTAAAAAGTCTGGCATCAAAAGAAGCATTTTCTCCTAATACTTTATGAGGTACATATAGCATTACCATCTTCAGAAATCATCTAAGCTCACATATCTACCAAGTAACTTACAAACATTATTTTCGAAATCTATGTAATCCTTTTGTAAGGCTCTCTTATTCTTTTTTTTTTTTTAAAGATTTTATTTATTTATTCGACAGAGATAGAGACAGCCAACAAGAGAGGGAACACAAGCAGGGAGAGTGGGAGAGGAAGAAGCAGGCTCATAGCAGAGGAGCCTGATGTGGAGCTCGATCCCATAACGCCAGGATCACGCCCTGAGCCGAAGGCAGACGCTTAACCGGTGTGCCACCCAGGCGCCCCAAGGCTCTCTTATTCTGAAAACTTCTCTGAAGATACTTCTCATTAATATACCTCTGCAAAATGAATACAATTTTAAATTTATTTTTTCCCATCCAATCTCCCCATTTCTCAAAAATCCATACATAATCTTCCATTTGTGTATCATAAAATTGTAGTTTTAGAGGGTTAAAGAAATTTTAAATATATTCTTAAACCTGAACTGTTTATATAATTACCAAATCTTATAGCTAATGATTTGAATTAGATCATAGAGGCGAGTGTTCTCTAACTGTTCTGACAGGAACAAGCCATATTAATAAACACATTTTATATCACAACTCAAGACACACAGCCACATGTGTGCGCACAGATGCCCCAAAACAAAAAAGTTTCACAAAACAATATTCTAGAAAATGTTAATATTTGCTACTCTGTTCTATTTCATTTTTCTTTAAATAACAAATATTAGATTGTGAGCCTATAAATTGATTGCAGTGGATCATGACATGTAGTTTGAAAAACACAGATCTAGACCAACTTCCTTATTTCATCAATAGTGAAACTTAAGAGGGGTTGTGTCTGGCCCACTGTACAATCATTAGTTGACTGTAGACCTGAAACCAGAGACTAGGACTTTGGGTTCCTCGGTCAGAACAGAACTTTGGGCTCCTGGGTCAGAACCCTTTCTGTCCCGCTAAGCTTACCCTCACACTGTTTTATCTTTAAAAATCACATGAAACTTTTCAATTCCCTGATCTATCTGATAGTGTTTTTCAAATCTCAAGTCACAGCCACTTATTATTTTCTTTTATATTATTTCTGGGAAAAAGTATAGTCTGCCAATGGAAGTTGAACTTCATGAGAGCAGAAAGCTAACCGGTCTTGTTTATACTATACCCTCAGCACTTTCAGGACTGGCTCATAATACTCTATAGGTTATTGCTGAATGAATGAATGACTCAAATCTCATAGATCCAGCCATTATCTCAACGCTGATAATTCTCAAATATAAATACATATATCCCTTTTATTGTACCAATTTTGCATTTTTACATGTCTTTTCACATTCATCCACCCTAATTTTCAAGCAGCATACCCCCTTTCCAAGACACTGTCATTTTTAACTGAACATGTGCAAAACTGAACTTACCACATTAAATGAGTTATTTTTCTATCTCTATTGAATCTACCAATATTCCAGTCATTTGGGCTGGGAATTCCGTTGTAGCGGGGTTTACAAACTCAAGTTTTCCCAAAAATCAGGCAGGAAACATAAATGTTTGAATCACCTGACTACAAAAGGAGAGGTGAGGCAGTAGCCAGACCAGAGAACATAAGTGCCACCTAAAATCATCACTGGCACTTTGTGTTTAATTTGTGGTCCATGCACATAGAGCCAAACCTAGCTCCCGTTCCCCTGCTTCAAACATCTATACTCAATTAGTCACCAGACTCTGTTGATTTTTTTTCCTATAAAATGCCTCTTACCATGGTTCTGTACTACTAGCCAGCCAGCAGATACCTCTCACCTGGCCTCTCCAACTCTAAAAAGAAACCCGTTATTACTCAATACAATCATCCTAATTTTTTTTTCTTTTAAACTATCTTCATAATGTCCCACCTTTATGAACAAAAACACCAAAGGTTCTCTCTTATCTACCAGTTTAACACAGATTTTGTGGCCCCAGCATCGGGTTCCAACTTCCACTATCCTCAATTTACATATGCACACTACAGTCAGGTCAGTCCCCTAACCACTCCAAGCATGTGCATCCACTTGGTACTTCTGCTCAGGTTGCAGTAATGTCCAGAAATACGTTCCCATCTCCATCTTTCCATATTCTATTCACCCTTCAAGTACAGGAGACATTTTATCTCTTCCAGGAAGTCTTCAGAGACCCTGACAGGTCCCTCCTTCTCAGACTTCTTAGGATAGGCCTAGCCTCTAAGACAACTTGTGCTGATGTTACCAAATGGTTTCACGTGTTTAACTCTTAGTTCCCTCCATAGGTTATAAAGAAACTGATGCCATAGGCCACATCTTAAAACTTTTCAGTAGCCCCTGACATACCCGTAACAGTCTTACACACAGAAACATTTTAAGGGCTCATAAAAGTAAAAGTAAAAAGTAAAGTAAAAGCCTTACCATGATACTAGCAGTGGTTTAAAATCCTAGAATTGTATAGCCTAGAATTCTCTGTAAAGTGGAATGAAGAACTGAACCATGACACTATTTCCATCATAGCATGTTCCCAACAGGAGTTCTAAGCCAAGACTTCAAAAGG
Source organism: Ursus americanus (assembly GCF_024610735.1). Classification (NCBI taxonomy): domain Eukaryota; kingdom Metazoa; phylum Chordata; class Mammalia; order Carnivora; family Ursidae; genus Ursus; species Ursus americanus. The sequence goes on from NC_142145.1 coordinate 30,167,118, forward strand.
CATTCTTGAATCTTGAATCAAGAAAGCCTTCTAGAGGGGTGCCTGGGTGGCTCTAGCTGGTTTAGAGTCCAGCTCTTGATTTCGGCTCAAGTCATGTTCTCAGGGTTGTGAGATCAAGCCCTGCATCAGGCTCCACACTGGGTGTGGAGCCTGCTTAAGATTCTCCTTCTCCCTCTCCCCTCTCTCTCACTCTCCCTCTCTTAAAAAAAACAAAAACAAAAACAAGTGCCTTTTAGAGCCATGGGATACATATGACTATTTAAAATAAAATTAAAACTAAATAAAAATAAAAAATTCAGTTTTTCAGTCACACATTCTACATTTCAGGTGCTCAGTGGCCATATGTGCAGCGTTATGGATAATTTCCATCACTGCAGAAGGTGTCATTGGACAATTCTATTCTAGATGAATAAGCTAAGAACAGTTAAGAGAAACTCTTATTTCTTGGGGTGCCTGGGTGGCTCAGTCGTTAAGCGTCTGCCTTCGGCCCAGGACATAATCCCAGGGTCCTGGGATCAAGCCCTGCATCAGGCTCCCTGCTCTGTTGGGAGCCTGCTTCTTCTGCTCCCACTCCCCCTGCTTGTGTTCCCTCTCTCACTGGCTGTCTCTCTCTCTGTCAAATAAATAAAATCTTAAAACAAAAAAAAGAGAAACTTATTTCCTGTTTGCAGTATTCCAGAATGCTTGGTCATTTCAGGACACCACCTAGAAATGTTAAAAAGACAGTGATTCTAAATTATAAAACTGTCAATATACAGTCCTTTCCAAATCCTATTCAGACTTTCCATCCTTTAAAGTCCTTGACTTTCTCCATTACCTTAGTATATTGTCTTTTTCTGTGTGTTTATGGAGACATTCAGTTCTAAATGAGTAATACAGATGACCAGAATATATAGACTCCACTGCTTTTGTTCAGGTGTCCCCAACCACCAAGTAAGCACAACGGTCACAGCTATTTCCTATGACTGAGGGTCTACACTGATGCTCATGATAAAGGTCAAAACATCTTCCAAGCCAAAGTTCTGCTGCAAAAAGAAAAGTCCATCTAAAATACAAATGACAACCTCATCTCCAAATATGAAGGACAAATTTAGATCAAGACTAAACGACCTAGATTTGAATCATTTCTGGATTCTCAGTTCACAGCAGTAAGTAGATTGTACAAAGCACTCTAAGGTATTCCCTTGAAACCTATCATCTTCAAGTAGAAATGCAGACAAAACTGTCCAGGTACCCATTGTAAGATGACATCAGTGGGCTACCTGCTTCCTGGCAATTTCATTTTGTAGGGTAAATAACCTTTATTACCTTGAAAGGTCTTAAAAGTTATAGAAAAACATGTCAAAGCATCCAAAGTTTACTTTCAATTTCAACATACTGGAATAGCTATAAAAATAAAAAACTGGAACGATTTATGGATCCCGATGTCCAACACTTTACAGATTGGAGACTATAACTCCCCTCTGTGGCTTAAAAGGTTGACACTATTCATTTTAAAAGGATTGTCTGCACAACTATAGGCCCCTAAGGATTCAGCTATAGCAGGAATCCCACTTAAATCACTGGAAAGGGAAAAAATGAAAAAGGAAATTCAAAAGGTTTGGAAGGAAAGAGCACAATCAATTAAAATTTTTATTTTAATACATTTGTTATAATAAGTGTATGCTTAGAGTGAAAGGCCTTTAAATTGTTACATTTGATTAATATTTTTATACTACTCTGTCCATGTTCAAAGGAAGCGAATGATCATTTTAAACCAATTACTGAAATTATTTTCCATATTTTCACCCAACAATCACAAAAGCAGTGTCTACCAATGTCAGAAGCCCACATCAATAGCTTTTTTCTCCCCATGAGTATTTCTGAATATGTAATATGCACTGTAAATACAGGAAAAACAATTACTCCTCAGAGAAGGAGTAGACATAGCACATACTATTGCTTCAATGAATCAGATACATAGCGGGAAAACACAAATCAAATCTAAGTTTGATGGAATGTTTATAAGACTGGGAGTTGGAGCTGCACTTTGTTTACTGTCTATGGAGAAAACAAAGCATTCTTTCTGAATGGAAACTGTTGCCTTGCTGGAAATTGCTCATCTAATAGGTTTCCTACTGTTTAGCTGCTTTCAGAATGGTCTGAAAACTCTTCCTACTTGAAATAAGAGGTCAAAGGTTCTATCATAACTAATTTCAGATTTTACAATGAAATCTGGTCTATAGTCAAATCCGAAGAATACATAATTTTAAAACTCCACATAATCAGTATATGCACACACAACTCTTTTTTTTTTTTTTTAAGATTTTATTTATTTATTTGACAGAGAGAGAGACAGCCAGTGAGAGAGGGAACACAAGCAGGGGAAGTGGGAGAGGAAGAAGCAGGCTCCCAGCGGAGGAGCCTGATGTGGGGGCTCAATCCCAGGGCCCAGGGATCACGCCCTGAGCTGAAGGCAGACGCTTAACGACTGCACTACACAGGCGCCCCTGCACACACAACTCTTAAAACATTGACTACTCTAGACTATAAATTCTGAGCCAGAGAAAACTTTTCATGAATATTGCAAGAAAATAAAAATACCTATAAAGGAATTCTCAGTAAATGATTTAAAAAATATGTAAAATCTTAATTTTAAAATACCTAAGAAGGTTACCCAAAAACTTGGCAACATGCTGAGTGCTATATATATATTTTTATTCCCTTTCAAATATTTACTTAGATGTTCATGAGGAAATTTTTCATAATACCAGTGAATAAACATACACTTAAGAATTCAGATTGGGATATGGAGAACATTAGGGACCAAAAGATTACATTAAAAGGAAATAGTAGCTATTTGGTATTATGAGAATTGCCAAGTAAACTTTTCAAAGTAAAAATAGTGGTTAACAACTAGCCAAAACATTCTGTGGGTATTTTTCAAGGACATACTGAAATTTACTGTGACAGAAATGTAGTTTTATGAATATTATATTAAACTGCTAAAATAAAAATAAAGAGGCATTTTTCTTTTCATTTCTAGGACCAACAGGAAAAGAAAATTATAGGTTCCAAAGCAGTGGGGGGAAAAATGACAGATTTAGTTAAGATTGTTGATAGCAGTTTTTCTTCATTGTAAAGGCAACCATAAAGGTTGAAACTAAATAATTATTTATTGTATACGTACATAACAGACAGCTGTGTTTGTTAAAAGAACCCTCTGATTTAGGTGCATATATCTTGGCCACAATGGCAGTGTCCCGAAAAATGTTTGGAGAGTGAGAGAATGGGACCTACAGGGCAGTTTTCCAAACTCAGTCTAAAACAAGACAGTACTTTAATTCCTTCATGGAAAGCAGAATGCCTCATTAAACTTCAAAAATAATTAGCTTTCAGAATGGATATCTATTCATTTCTACTGTTTAAGTAAACCCAATAAATCAGACAGTATTTTAGATTAGAAACAATTTCCACAGTTAAATACTATCAAGGGGCGCCTGGGTGGCTCAGTCGTTGAGCGTCTGCCTTCGGCTCAGGGCATGATCCCGGAGTTCTGGGATCGAGCCCCACATCAGGCTTCTCCGTTGGAAGCCTGCTTCTTCCTCTCCCACTCTCCCTGCTTGTGTTCCCTCTCTCGCTGTCTGTCTCTATCTCTGTCAAATAAATAAATAAAATTTTAAAAATAAATAAATAAATAGATAAATAAATAAATAAATAAATAAATAAATAAATAAATAAATACTATCAAGTATATCAACAAGTTTAAAAATGTTTCTGAACAGAGGGTTTAGGTAGGGCTTGCCCAGCTGGCTCAGCCCTTTGTTTGCTCTACAAAACTGGAGAAGGCTCTCTTGTCTAGTGTTTAATCCTAGTGCTTTCTTTTACTGAACCAAAATACTGCTCGTTGTGGCCTAAGCTACTGTTCTTTGCACTTTAATATTCTGTGACAGATAAAGGGAGACAGGCTTCATATTACTTGTGTCTCAGGAAGTCAGTCAGCCTTTCTATGGCCTTAGTTGCTCTTCCCTTCACCTCACTCAGGAAACCTGTCTCATGTAAAACAGAGATACTTCTACTTGCCCCATTTAACTTCATGGGGACAAAGGAGAAGAGGTCACTGAAAGCATTCTGTAAATCACAAAGTGCTAAATAAATGATCTAATTCTAACTGAGGTTCCACCAAGTTCACCTACATCATGCCTCTGCCTCAGTTTCCTCATCCATGAGAGAAGTACCTTCAAATTCCAGCTTCCTGTTTTTGCATGATTCCAATGCTATAGTAAATAATGTGAAAATACACTCCTGAAAGATTGTGAGGAATCATACTTACACTACCTAAATAGCCTAAGAGGTAAATAGATATCAAACTGCAAAACCTATTACCCAGTTTTATCCTAGATCCTGGAAAGTCAGTGAAGGGAAGAGAAACAGTAGTGCTAACAAGCATTTTGATTAACACAGTTGTAAAGAAACAGAGCCAGGTAGATGTAAATACTACATTTAGGCTTTTGGTAACTTCTCATACCTTATTTTATATTGCCTTTAAGTTTATAGTATGGGAAAAAATAGTCCTAACCAGTAATCAGAAAATAAAAAGAAGATTATTTCACATACCAGTATAAATAATTAGCCAGTGTTGAGTTTTTGCAGGCTCTTGATATCAAGAAGGTGCAGAGATCTTGCTGAAAGAATTAAAAGAAATGTGTATTTATTACCATCTGCTATTAACAAGGGGAAAAGAAGGGACTCTACATTTGCTTATCAGTTTTCATCTATATATCTCTTGTTACAGATCAGATTTTTACACATCCATCTATCCCTCCATCCTTCCATCCAATATTTATTCTAAATCAGGCAATATATGAGAGGCTAATGACACCGTGGTTCACAGAGTTACTTGTCCTACTGAAGCTTAACATTTAGTGGAGAAGAGAGACATCAAATAAATTCATAGAAATAATTTAGATCGGAAGGTCACAAAAGGCAGCAATAGAGATGTGATATTAGGTAAGACCAAAATGACACTAGGGACAGAGGCCCTAAACTTGACTGTTCAAGAAACTTTTAAAAGGCCCAGTGTAGCTAAAATAAGGTGAACATGAAAGTAAAGGAGGCTAAAAAGGTAGGCAAAGCCCAATTGTGCAAGACCTTTAAGGTCACACTATGGAGTATGGATTTTGTTTGCAAAGCAATGGATACTGAACAAAAGATCTTAAGCAGGAGAGTGAGATGATCTGATTTCCATTTTATGAAAACGACTCCAGCTGCTCTGAGAAGTAGAGGCCTGAGATCAGTTAGGATGTTATTACAGGAGTCTACAAGTGTGAACTGTGGGAGTAGAGATGGAGAGAAATAGATAGATTTTTAAAGCATTTGGGAAGTATAATTAATAACACTTGCTGATGGAAAGGAAGGAGGAAGGGAAGAAAGGAATTGACAGTAACTACCAAATGTATGGATTTAGCAAATGGGTTGATTTGCTGTGTCACGGATGGAAATTCCAACTGAGGAACAGGCTGGAGTGTGGGGAGAGTTCTATTTTGAAATATTAACTTTGAAATGCCTGTCAGATATACAATGGAGATCAAGTAGGGTTTTGGATATATGAACTTAAAACTCAGATGAGAGAAATGTGCGAGACATATAAATTTGAGTTTATCAGTACAGCCTGGGGCAAGAGTATAAATTGAGAATAGAAGAGGACCTTGAGGAACATTAAGATGTCAGGCCACAGAGAAAGTGCTGACAAAGGAAACTAAGAAGGCACAGCCAGAGAGCTGAAGAGGAAAACACAGGCCACACAGTAACATCTAAACCATGAGAAGAGTCCTTCAAGAAGGAAGCCATTTACTTTGTTGAATACTGCAAACAGGAACTGAGAAGTATACATAATCACAAACATTAAAGTCATTTCCTACTTTAGCAAAGTAAGTTTTGAGTTAACAATGGGAAACAAAGGCCAGAATGATGTGGATTAAAGACTGGGGGGGAAAAAAGGAAGAAGTATGTACAAACAACTCCTTAGAAGCTTGATTTTAGGGGCGCCTGGGTGGCACAGCGGTTAAGCGTCTGCCTTCGGCTCAGGGCGTGATCCTGGCGTTCTGGGATCGAGCCCCATGTCAGGCTCCTCCGCTGTGAGCCTGCTTCTTCCTCTCCCACTCCCCCTGCTTGTGTTCCCTCTCTCGCTGGCTGTCTCTATCTCTGTCTAATAAATAAATAAAATCTTTAAAAAAAAAAAAAGAAGCTTGATTTTACTTAAAGGGAAGTAAGAAAATAGGGTGCTGTTTCAAAGGATGTGGTGTCAAGGGAGAATTTTTGTTTTGTTTTGTTTTGTTTCTGAATTTTTCAGATGGAAGATACTGACATATATGAATATTTCTACCAGGAAAAGAAGAGAGAATATCTTTGAAGGGAGTTATATTTCTTCTGTATAAGAAAGCAGAATGAAAGAATGAAAAAGGATTCACCTCTGTAAATATGGTGATGGGAAACTGAGATCATTCTTACCTAGTGACTTCTATTTGTTTCTATTAAGTAAGTATGAGGCAGAGCATGAAGAATAGAACAGAAAAAGTATGAAAGAGCTACTGCAGAGCAGGGAGAGCAACCCACCCAGGGAAATGTAAGATGGCAGACAGTGTTGAATGTCCACCTGATGTCTGTGATCATGAATTTACAGTGATGCCAACATGTTAGGCTATGTGCTTTTCTTCAGCAATATTCAGGCATAGAACAATCAGGTAATTAATTAGGCTTATCAAGGGTTGAGATTTTACCAGGGGAACTGAAAGTACTAATAAAAGAATGATTATAATGCTTAGCCATGGGATTAAAGCTATATTCAGAGGAAAGCAAATATTGAAGGGGGCTGATGAACAAGAAAGGGGTAGAGATCAATGGATTAGAAGTTTCTATGTGGTAGGGGTATTTCAGAAAGTAAGCTAAAGTAATAAAAGGCTGTTATCACAAAGCAGATATGCCAGTGCTTTCAGAAGTGGCAAGAATCTTATCTCTAATTTTAAGCTAAAATCTTAGCACTAGATTTTAAATGTGCAACATTTAAAAGCCCAGTAGGGAAATGCCTCAGTCAGAAAGCCATAATAACGAATCCATGAATTTAGCAGGTAGACTCTAAGCCTAAAGTTTATCTTTGACTTTATGAGAAGGATATTACGTTTTTATATGATTTTATATATATATATTTAAATAGAAAACACAGATTGCACTTGACAGTATACTTTTTTCCATCAAAAAACTATTTATAGAGCATAGACAGGGAAGAATTAAATTTAAAAACATGGGATACTGGGGTGGCTCAATTGGTTAAGTGTCTGCCTTCGGCTCAGGTCATGATCCCAGAGGTCCTGGGATCAAGTCCTGCATCAGGCTCCCTGCTCAGCAGGGAGTCTGCTTCTCTCTCTCCCTCTGCTGCTCCCCCCTGCTTATGTTCTTTCTCCCTCTCTCTAACAAATAAATTTTTAAAAAATATTTTAAAATAAATAAATAAATAAATAAATAAATAGATTTAAAAGGATTTGTGAGGGGAGCCTGGGTGGCTCAGTCAGTTGAGCATCTGACTAGCTCAGGTCATGATTTCAGGGTCCTGGGACCGAACCCCACATCATCGGGCCCTCCACACAGCAGAGAGTCTCTTTCTCCCTTTCCCTTTGCCTCTGCCCCTACTCATGCTCTCTCTAATAAATAAATAAAATCTTAAAAAATATATATGTGAAAGAAGAACCTATACTATAAATTTTTAAACTCAATTTGGGTGAGCAATTTTTAAAATTTTAAAACAACTAGAAGGAAAAACATGTGCTTTAGGAAAAAAGAAAATGATCTCATATTGAAGGTCAGAGATATAAAAAGAAATGGTAAAAACCTCTAAATAGTGACTGATTGTATACAATAATAATATTATCTAATTAGGGAGTTAAAAGTGACATACAAGTAAAGAGGTATCCTGTTTTGGAGAACGATAATACTTCTTATGCCAAACTTAAAAGGATGGATGTTAAAATATCTAGCATAGCCAGTAAAAGAACTGATATAGACAATATAACCTCCAAACTGAGGAGAGAGACAAAGGATAGGGAGGGGATCCAGCCAAATACGGGTAAGGGAAAAATGTACAGGAATAGAAAGTACTACCACTTATGATAATGAAATCAATCCAGGCATAGCTCTAATCACAATAAAAACGGTGGTGGGGAGAGTTCCAGTTAAAAGACAATAGTGTTAAACTGGATTAAAAAACATAATCTAGCTATATGATGTTTTCCAGAGATAAACCTAAATATAAGGCCCCAGAAATACTGAAATGAAAGGACTAAAAAGTATACCAGTGAATACAAACCAAGACAAAATTCGATTACTATCAGACAAAACAGACTCTAAAGCAAAAATATGACTTGATATAATGAAGGTTACTAATAAACAGTGATAAAAGATTCAATATACTTGAATGCACCTAATCAAATAGTTTTAATATATTTAAAGCAAACATCAACAGAAAAAAAAGGAGAAACTGACAATTCCACCATCATACAGGGGGAATTTTACCCTAATTCTTAAGAAATCAAGCACAAAAAAACATCAGGAAAGGGTTCATTAACACAATGAATGAGCTTGTCCTATCAACATATGTACAATAATGTACCCAACAATTGCGGAATGTATCTTCTTTTCAAGAATCCAGGGACTTTATGGAAAATGACCATATTTGAGCAATGAGACTTGAGTGTCAATCTTCTTTCTAATGTTTGGCCATACATACATAGTGGTTTCCTAAAACTCCAAGAATAGGGAAGGGAAAGGGGAAGAAAGTGAAACAATCCTCAGGTGTCAGAGGAGAGACAAGAATGTTGGTATCTGCAGTGATAAGCAGGGGAATTTCAGCTTGTTAGGATGCCACCTGACGTCTCCAAACACTGAACTGTTTACAGTTCTCTTAAAGATGATGACTGCTTGTACAGTATTATTATTACTCTGCTGGGGGCAGTGGAGGAAGGGGGAGGGGAAAAAAGGTACTCAAAATGAGCCCCAGTGCTTTCTGGGATAGCTTGAATTACCTAAACCCTTTATAGAACTATTCAGCTGAGAAAAGGCAAAATGGCTTAATCATTGAGTAACAACAGGTTCAACAGTCACAAGAGAAATATCAGAAATATATAAAAACTATTTTTAGTCTAAAAGTTCTGAGTCATAGTGTGTAAAACTGTATTGTGAATATAACATTCAGAATCCAATCACTTCAAACAATCTTCAATGTACACTACCCTAATTCAAGCCACCAACAAGTCTCACATGGGTTATTTCAACAGCTTCCAAGTAAAAGTCATTTGATAACATGGCCTCCAAGTCCCTGCTGGACTCCTACTCTTTCTCTGATTCATTCTTTTACCATGCTCCCTTCTCACTCCCCAGAGTCAAGCGCCCTCTGCTATTCCTCACACACTTAAGCTCTGGTCCTCAAGCCTCTATATTTGCTGCTCCCTCTGCCTGATATACTCCTCTCTCCAGACCACTCACATAGTTATTCCCTTGCCTCTATCATCATCTTTTACAAAAGATGTCACTTTCCCAGGGAGGCCTTCCCTGACCACTTTTCAAAACTGCAACTGTCTAACACCACCCAACACCCCCTCTGTCATCCTTCTCTGATTTATTTTTCTCCTTAGAAAGTAGATATCATTATTTCTTCTACTACATATAAATATCATTGACTACCACTAGCGCAAACACTAGAATGTAAGCTCCATGAAGACAAAGACTTTGACCATTTTGTTCTCTACCTCCAGCACCTTGAATATTTCTGGTACATAATCAGAGCTCAAAACGTATGTGTGAAAGAATGAATTACGAATCAATATATCTGTACATGAGATTTGAAAAGGCAAAACAATTAAACTGGAGCTGAATGGTTTCTTAAAGGGCTCCCTTAAGGATTCTATGATCCTGTAATTTAAAATTCTTTTTTCAATATTTTCTCTTGCATCAAGAGGTAGGCAGATATCAAACTCTGGTTAACAGTTAGTGATAAAGCAGGAACCATTCAGCCATCAACATTAACTCCTAAAATCTAACTAAAACCTATATATATATATATATATATATATATATATATATCATCAACATTAACTCCTAAAATCTAACTAAAACCTATATATATATATATATATATACTATACACACATACATATATATATACATACTATACACACACACACACACTTTAAAAAATCAACTGAACTTTCTAGTATCAAAGCATTGTATTATTTGTTTTCAACATCAGAGGTGTGAAAGGTTCTCGAATTAGAAGTCTTAGGGAGAAATTCAAGAACATATTACATCAGCTTCTGCAAATGTACTTCCAAATGTATGTTTCAGAGTAGTAGTAGCCTAATCCGCGCGTTTTACCTCAAAAATTAGTATAATTATTTAGAAAGATTTCATTTAATTTTTCTGTATGAGTTAAAAACAGCTACTTACTATATAGTCCCTAGTATCAAAGTCACACATCTCTACAATGTAATCACAAACACCAACAATTACAGTAATATTCATAAATATGTTAATAAATATTCTGAGTTTCCTTAATAAAATATTTAAGCCCAGTTTATTTTCATATTGCATATTAATCCATTTATATGCTCAAAGCACCAATAAAATGCCTTGAATTAAAGATTATCTGGCACTTTTGCTGAGAGGAAAAGTCATAAACATGCATCATAAAACAAGTTATTTAATAAAGTTGTAATATTTAGTTTATTAATCAAAATCAATGTTTTAGAGACCAACATAAAATGTTTATCTGGTAAGACAGCTCCTGTAGGAAACTTGAAAAGCTTTGTACTTACCTCTAGATTTTCACCATCTGAACTGTCTTTTGTTTTAGCTGCAGGAGGAGGGGAAGACACTGGAGGAAGCGGGCTGGTTATAATTTGGGAGCTAAAAAAATAAAGGAGATATCACTGATTTGTAAAATATTCTGTAAGAGAAGATATATATTTTTTAGTACAGTTCACCTCAGTTGTGTCTCGTTAAAGCATCACTTCTAAAGCGTGTTCTGTGCAACACTAGAATCAGATTATGTCCTGCAAAAAGCCTACAGTCAAAAAATATGGGTAACCGCCTCTTGGAAGATTTTTGTGTAAGCTGGTATACTAAAGGTTTTTGATAAGTGCTGTAGTTTTTTTAAAAGCCCATTTTAATTTAAACCAGCATTTCCCAAACATATCTGGTCACAAGCCTATCCCATCTCTTTTTTTATCTTTTTAAAAAACATAAAATTAATGACCAGGCGACCATAATTTGGGAAATACTGGGTTACATTTTCTTGTCATAAAATCTTAATAGACTTCTAGTAAAATCTTCTAGGTGGCATAAGGGAGGAGGAAGGTAAATAAGTATGACTGGAGACTGAAGGCCTCCAATGCACGGTGGGAGACAAAGTAAGGGGGTTTCTTCTCTTAAAAACAGAAAAATAGAAAGCAGCCCACAGAAGAAAAAATGATTTTCCCATTTTTCAGTTCTTCTTCAAATGAAACACAGAAGATAAAAAACAGCAGTATCATAATCATAATGAAAAATTCGAAAATACAATCTTGAGCTCATATGATAACTGCAATAATTGGACTAATTCAGGAAATGTGAATTCTAGACTTCACTGTCATTAAAAAAATCTCATGACCTTCACAACATAATTTTTTTTTATTATTGATCCTCAGATTTCTCACCTAAAGGTTCCTATTTATCTCAAATTTTAAAACTTAATGAAAAGCAAAATGGCAAAGTAAAAACAACATGGGCTTTGGAGTCAACTCTACCATATACAGTATAGAAGACTCTGGACAATTAACTTCTTGTTCAGTCCTTCATCTCTAAATTAGGAATATGAACACCTACTTTAGAGAATTATTAAAGTGAGTTAATGCACGTGGACCACTTCACAGTGTCTGCTACAGAGGTGTGAGTTTTTAATTGTTATTATTGTTAACAGCTTTTAATTTGAGTACCATGCTATTTTTTTATTATAACTACTAAAAAGGTAAAAAGTGGCCAATAAAACATACAATAAAATATTTGAGCCCACTAACATGCCCCATCCTTCATTTTATTTTTGCTTGAACAGTAATAGTATCTAACCCTTACTGAGCAGTATCCTAAAGGCTTTATGTATATTAACTCATTTAATCTTCCAACAGCCCTCAAAGATCAGTTATTATTATTATATCCCCATTTTTAAGATGAGAAACTGGGACCACGCAGAGAATATGCACCTTCCACAAGTTTACACAGCTAGTAAGTGGCAGAGTGAAGATTTTTCACTCAGGTATTCTGACTCCACAGCTTGCAAAACACTGCTCTGCAGTATAGTAATTTGTGTTCTGTGAGTGCACACACCACATTCATTGGTAAAACTTTAAAATTAGTAACAACTAGGGTTTGGTACCTCTGGGGAAAAAAGAAAGGAGAAGAAGTCTGAAAAGGGGGGAGACTATTAGATTTGAAAAATAAGTCCTCCCTGGATATCCATACCTATCTATTTCTGCAGAATTTATTCCAGTATTTGACACACTCTCTGACACTGAACCCTGACTATCCTTCTTGGTAGGTTCTAATCCATTCTTTATGTCATCAAAATTTTCGTATTTGAGAGCTTGGACCAGCTGTAATAGGTACATCAACAAATCCTGGAAAACAAACAAACAAAAAATAAGCTAATATTAGAAAAACAAATGCAATAGGATTATAGACATCACTTATTCCTAAATATCAAGAGAACAGTTTAGTTTCATCTACCACTTATCAGCTGTGTTACCTTTGGCAAATTACTAGGTTATTTAAGCTCCTGGTGCCTCACTGGGTCCTCATCTGTAAAATGGACATAATCATATATACCTTAGAGATGAGTTGCGAGGATTAAATCAGTTAATAGAAGAAAGCCATAGAACAGTGCCTGGCTCAGAGTAAATGGGCAATAAATGCCTTGTTTATTTTTTTTTAAGATTTTGTTTATTTATTTGATGGAGAGAGAAAGAGAGCAAGACAGCACAAGCAGGGGGAGCAGCAGAGTGAGAGGGACAAGTAGGCCAGGACCCTGAGGTCATGACCCGAGCCCAAGGCAGACACTTAATAGACTGAGCCACCCAGGTGCCCCAAAAGGCCTTGTTTAAAGTAGTATCCAAAAAGCAAAGCAAAAAACAAAAACAAGGATTAAGATGATTCATGTAAAACTAAGAAATTAAAGAAGGATCCTTTTCTCAGAAATAGATCAGATAACAGCATTTTATGTCTACGATTTCATAAGAAACTCCAAATTTTCAAGTTCTAAAAGAATTTCTGTTTCATAAGCTTTTCTGGTTAGGTTTTTTGAATCTTGAGCTCTTTCTTTTTCCTTGAAAGCTCAGGTTTTGGGGCACCTGGGTGGTTCAGTCCGTTAAGCGCCTGCCTTCGGCTCAGGTCATGATCCCAGGGTCCTGGGATTGAGTCCCACATGGGGCGCCTTTCTCAGCAGGGAGCCTGCTTCTCCCTCTCCCTCTGACCCTCCTCCTGCTTCTGCTTGCTCTCTCCCTCTCACTGTGTCAAATTAATAAATAAAATCTTTAAAAAAAAAAAAAAAGCAAGCTCAGGTTTTAGAGAATTTGGGCTCCTTCTTAAATGAAAAAACCTATAAAACAGACATTTTTAATTTTAACACTCTTGGTTAAGGGAAAAGCTTACTTTCCTGCCAACTAGCAACAATGGCTTAAAGAAAACAAATACCTAAGCCTAAAGTTCCCATACTGCTATTGACGTTCAGTGGGATAACTGTGAAAGTATCAACAGAGTAGTTTTTACTTTTCTGAGTTTTCCTGTAATGTAAAAAGACTCTTTAAGTTTCATATTTATGATAGAAATGTTTTCTGTCATACTCTCTATAAATGTCATACTCTCTTGGCCCTTCCCAATAACTATTAACACCAAAAATCTCACTTTTGAAAATAATTACAAACTGAAGAAATTCACAAAATTCAAACACTTCTTAGAAGTATCATTACTGTCGAGTTCCCGTTGCCCCTCATCTACTTAGCCCCTCAAAACTCATAATTAGATAATTGTTGAGACTTGGTGACCACAACCTCAATCTCAGCCTCCTCTTCAAGCCCACAAACCAAATAAAATCCCCTGTTAAAACTTCATGGCCCATACTTTCCTTCCCTATTTGTAACAACTATAGAATTTGTACTTATTTGCTAAATTATTTACTCTTGGTCTTCTCCAATTTATTACAAACACCATCAGGACAAAGACCACCTCCAACAATCTATTTTCCTTTACTTAATACCATACTGTATTTCTTTTTTTTTTTTGTAACTTTTTTCTTACATTAACATAGTCAACATTTTTATCATTATCTAAATATCGACAAAGAATAATACATAAGATTTCACCATTAAATATGATTTTGTCACAAAAAAATTAAATGAAAGGTTGAAAGAGGCTTATTCATTCATATTCAAATATATCAATGTCAGTGGCCAGAGAAAACAAATGACTGTATCAAAGCACCGCTCTAGCATTCTGCTTCTAAAAACCATTTTCTTTCTTTTTTTTTTTTTAAGACTTTATTTATTTATTTGACACAGAGACAGCCAGCGAGAGAGGGAGCACAAGCAGGGGGAGTGGGAGAGGAAGAAGCAGGCCTCCAGCAGAGGAGCCTGATGTGGGGCTGGAGCCGAAGGCAGACGCTTAATGACTGCGCCACCCAGGTGCCCCATAAAAACCATTTTCTAATTGGAGCAATAAACATCTGATTTCCTACTATTCTTTTGAGACTTATAACATCTAAGAGCAATAGGCATGCTTTTTCTAAGAAAAAAGTGAATTAAATAACAGAAAATTGATTAATATATTTAAGGACAAGTATCCTTCTCAGGAGGTATAAGTAACTAAGCTTCACTGCTCGCCTTCCTTACCAAGGAAGGCTTCAAAAACGCTGCTGAATATATCACCTGTTATGTTTTCCCCGTTATAGAAGACTTACCACATGAAATCAAAAAGGCTGTATCGTTATTAAATTCCCCAGGAAGGAGGAATTCAGAAGAAAACCTTCCTCTTTTTAAGTCACTCATTACTATCTGATTTGTTGGCAAGGTATTCTATAGTCAAACTGTACTTTCCTTCATGTGTACAAAGTCTGTTTGTTCATTATATAGTCACATTTTGAAAAAATAAAATTCTTCCGAGCATGAAGGACATAAGCATCCGAGTAAAACAAAAACAAACAAACAAACAAAAAAAAAAAATCAGGCTTCTGACTGAGAAAATTCAGTAAAAATTTCTCAAGAGCTATGGAATATTATCTAAATAGTGATCACCATTTCTCTTGATAACAAGTTAATGCTAATGCTTCAGAGTGCACAGGCAAAGTTCCATGTCAAAAATCACTCACTTCCCATTTCTTATTGAATTAAGAGTAATTTTTCACACAGGCATTTACAGTTAGAAACACATGGGTTCTGATTTAACTTCCTGAACAGCCACTTATACACATCCCACACTCCTCTTAAAGTGAAATACTTTCTATTGTTCTTCTACTTTTCATTCTCCTTGCCTTTGTTCATACACATCTCTCCACTTAAAATGTAAATTCATGTCCAATTGTGAAAATTCACTCTTCCTTCAGTATCTATCTCAAATGCCACTTCCTCCTCAAATTCTATGGGGCATCTCTCCTTTTGAGCCACACAGCAATAAGAAATATGGCTTTTAAAAAATTCCTAAATTTAGCAAACTAAATTCAGAAAAGTATTCAAAGATTGGGTAAAATTTATTTTACAAATGTGTGGCTGGTACAACGTTAGGAAATTCACCAGCACAGATTTCATATATAGCATATATTGTATGCTGATGTTTTCCAGACAGCATAATGCTATACTCACAAAATACAGCAAACCACCTAATATCCATTAAAACTAACAAGAGAAATCACTAAAGTGGTTGGATAAAACATAAATATTAAAACATAGTTTTTAACTAGCTAAAAGATGTAAGAGATAAAAGGGGTGAGATAGTTCATAACAGTAACAATAATTGTCAGGGAATAAATCCATTTTTAAAATGTGTAAAATTTTTCTAACATCGAGACTTGAATGACAAAAATCATGTCTCCAGGAGGGAAGATTTAATATCATAAAGTTGTCAATTTTTTGTAACATAATATATAAATTTAATGTAATTCCACTTAAGATTCTGGTGGAGTTCTAAGAAAATGAAAAAATTATCCTAAAATTCTTGGAAAGAATAAATGTATAAAAATTATAAAGAAAATTATAAAAAAGAAAAACAGGGAAAGGATCTGTCCAACAATGTTTAATGTTATTGTGAAGCGACTACAATTTTTTTAGAGTATGATACAAGTCTCAAAAGATTTGTAGAAGATTATCAGCAAAGTGTAAAAAGAATGTATCTCTTGGCCTAATAATTCCAATATAAGCTACTTATTCAACAATACAGAAAAATATATACACAAGTCTGTTCACTAAAATATAGTATAGCAAAAGATTACAAATAACATACAAACCAAAAGACGCTGACTGATTAAATAAATTATAAATTAAACTTGCAATAAAATACTACGCTGCTGTTTAAAAAGAATAAGGTAGATCTACAGGTGTCCATAAAATCTAGAAACACAGTGTTTTTTTACAGATTAAACATGCCCTTGACATCATTTGCCTTGATATTTATTTGCCTATGTTTCCAGACTTCACGGAACCAAATATATGTGTTGATAATGAGAAAATGTCCAAGATTATACTGTTCAGTTAAGAAGGCAAGTTTTTAACAATATAAATGATCTTAGTATAAAATTTACATAACATAAATGTGCTATCCTTCTGCATATGTGCATGAGTACGGTTTTCAAAACCATGCCCCACATAATTGTTCCTCATAGCTGTCAAGTGACATAAGCAGCCATTATTACTATTTTTTTTGGATAGGACCTAAAATAATATATGGTGTTCCTGAAGACATATATATACAGCTACAAAGAGTCAGAGAAAAGACAAAATTCATCTTAATATACATCTGAAGAATCAGTAGTAACAAAATTAAAAGACCTTTTTTTAGCTAACTATATATAATTTATTACTGAACTAAGTTCAGAGAAAGGAAAATCAAGAGATAACCATCATAATATTTATGCTATATAGAGCTCTAAAACCTCAAGGAGCACCTGGGTGGCTCAGTCAGTTAAGCATCTGAGTCTTGATTTCAGCTCAGGTCATGATCTCAAGGTCGTGAGGTCAAGGCCACATAGAGCCCCTCAACCTGTTCCACTCAGCCAGGAATCTGCTTCCCTCCTTTTCCTTCTCCTTCTGCCCCTCCCACCACTCACACTCTCTCTCTCAAATAAATATTTAAAAAAATAAATAAAAACTCAAAAAACTACCATATTTTGCAGTTTAAAGTGTATATAATGTTTCTATCATTATCCTCTACCCCATAACAAAAATTATAAAATGGTCTAGAAATAGTTCAGTACCTGCACAAATATGGCTATCACCACAGACAATCAAATACTTAGTTTACAAGCCTGTGAGGGAACTTAAGTAAGACAATAAAAAAATGAGGAGCTAAAATTTTTCTATTTAAATTCTGAACCCACATCGAGAGGCTGTCTTGACTACAGCCCAGAGGTCTTTAGCTAAACTCTATGACTCATGTCAAACAGAGAGAATTAATGATTTAAGTTAAATTTCTAATGAATTTCAAAATAAATATTACAGTATTTCCACATTTCAATTTTTACTTGTGATACAGTAAAGACAATGAGGAAGAAAGATAATATGCTGAATCACAATGCTTAGGACTGCTTTTTAACAGGAAAATGAAAAACACCCTATTCCAATAAAATTACACAATATCTGAGATTTGCCTCCAAATAATCCGGTGGAGGGTAGGGAATGGAGAAAAGGAAATAAATGGTGTTATAGATGAAACAAGACCAACTATGAGCTGGCAACTGCTGAAGAAGGGTAAATTACATGTGAGCATTCACTGCACTATTTATTGCTTACATTTTACAATAATTAAATACAGACATACATCATCCTTATTGACCTAGTAAATGCTGTGTTTTGCTACTATGAATTCAAAATGATTTTTTTTAAAGATATTCATTGTTCTATGGGATCAACATTCCTATATGTATCGAGGTTTGAGAAGACTTATCCCATATCCTATAAGCCCCGCAGGCTAGCATAAATTATTAGGTTATGTTTGGAAAAGACATCCACCCTATAAAAATTAATAAGTAAAAAAAAATTGCTGGATTACTCCATCTTATTAGCAATTACTAAAATTCAAAATCCAGCACTGCTTTGTGTCCAAAGAGTGTTCCTCCTTCCCTGGTGGCTTTCTATGTATATAAATAGCCAGCATAAAGTTTGCAGTCTTTGCTTTCCAGAGGATTCAAAACCACCTTCAGAAAATCTACATATACATATAATTGTTAGCCACTGAAAGTTTAAAGGAGAAGTTTGAAGGAGAATAAGATGACCATGCATCTCTATGCTTTAAAGGCCCCAAGGGCTTTTCAAGGCTGCAATTAAATGTGGCTTGTTGTATACTGACTGATAGAGGGGATCTGAATTATTCCCTAGCTGGTGCTGCATTAAACCATTTTTCATTAGAATTCTTTTTTCCAGACAGAGCAATACAAGCTCTGCTGCCAGGTAAATGTCCTGGGAGAGATTGTCCTATCATGTAACAGATCAGGAAGTAAATTTTCATTTCACAGAAGAGTCCTTGGAGGAATATTTTAATTTTACTTCTGAAAACACACCTAGTATATCCTCTTCCCTTCTAAAAATCTCTCTCTCCCTCCCGCCCCCCACCCACACAAACGGGGGTAGGCAGGGGAGGTATGCTATAGAGCCTATAATCAGGCTCTAGCTTAAAATGTACCCAGTCTGGGCCACCTGAGTGGCTCCGTTGGTTGAGTGTCTGACTTTTGATCTTGGCTCAGGTCTTAATCTCAGGGTCATGAGTTCAAGCCCTGTGCTGAACTCCACTCTGGGCATGGAGCCCACTTTAAAAAAAAAAAAGAAAAAAAGTACCCAAAGAGAAGTAATGAATAATAACGTACCTCATCATCTGCCTGTCGCAACCGGGCAACAGCATAACGCCTGACTGTTGGATTGGTGTAATGGGAGGATAACAGCTCCAAGGAGTCCTCTACATCCATTGGCTTCCATTTTCCTAGAAGTTCCAATGCCTGTTTGGCCTCCTGAGGTAGATCCCAATTAACACATTTCAAGAACTTTGTCAAGGCCTAAAATCAGAAAAGATTTTAAAATTAGAAACAACAGCCTATTACCTGGGGTAAGGAAGGTCAAGGGTGACTCGGCAGAGTCGCTTGGTCTGATGGCAGAGTCACAGAGTCGATGACAGACTCCTTCTGTAATCACTAAACATATATATGATCCTAGAAAAATACTACAGGATAGAGAAAAAAAAGAAACATGGTCCCTGTAACTTTACATTTTTCAGGTTAAACCACTTACAGAGCACTATGAATTTTTAAGTTTTCTCTGGCTTTTCTTCATTTTCCTTTTTTATTTTAAAATACTGCAGGCTTCAAGACATGGAAATAAAGAGATGAGGCATATTCTCATGTGATGCCTTAAAGACAGCCTTCATTTTATAACATCAACATGAGACATAAAATACTGCAGCCAATGAATGAAGAGGCCAAAGTCAAGTGAGGGTAGAATCCTTACCACTAACCTCACTCTCAAACACCTCCCCACATCACTGGGTTTCCCAGATACTCAGACATGAGGGCTCAAACTAAATTAAATATGTACAGCTCTTATACAGAGAAGTAACAATTTAAAAAGATAGACAATCAAAAACTCCACAGAAAGATAAATACAGAAGCAGTAGCAAATATTCTATGATTCAGCTGCCTGTTCGTCGTGCCTTTCTGGAACCTCACTTCTTTAGACAGGCAGCATACTTATCAAAGTTTTCACAAGATCGTCCAGGTAAGTAAATGACCTTGGAGCACAACACTCATGGTTGCATACATAATAAATGCTCTTTTAAAACGGATGTATACTTGTTTTCCATAAAAAAAACAAAAACAAACAAACAAACAAAAACTATCTCTATTGTCACATCTTCCTACTGGGAACACTTTCCAGGCTGATCCCATTTTCTTTTTTCTCCACGATTTCATCTTTTGAACAAAGATAACTTTAAAATTTTAAATTCCTACTCTGTCCCACTAAAATCTTTTCATTAGTAAACTAATCAAGTTCTCAAGAAAATGTCCTTTGGACAACAAAACACAATTACTGGTTAGTATGACATAAAATGAACCCTGATGCCCATCCCCTAACTTATTCTTGATTTAACTAAATTAAGCAAAAAAGCACAATGGAGATTATCTAGTCCACTGCTCGAACTGTATAAAATCTCACTGTAGTTAAGTGGCTTATCCATCACCTCAAAATGGTGGACAATCTACACCCAAACTCCAGGTCCACTAACTCTCAGCCCATGCATCTTTCACCAGATGGATCCCCCCTAGGATTAAGACACTGCCAGCTCCTAATTAGCTAAACCCATGCCCCTTAGAGACATTATTCCACCAACACTGATCTCCTAAATCCATTCCCCATTCCTAACCATTATTTCCTAGCAATATTTCCTGCATTTTCTCCTCAAGTTGATTCTCACTACACCACACATCTGGAGTTTGGCATAGCCTTCTAGCTAAGCGTCTTAATACCAGTTTCACTTCTAATCATTTCATATAAACTCTCACCTCACGTTGGAAGTGATGTTAGAATGACTCTCCAACTGTCAACAGAAATTCATCTTCTAACAACCCCACCAAAAAGAGACCTAATATTTAAGTAATTTCAGTGACTAATTTCCAAAGCACCCAATGTTTTTATAGATAGTGAAGGCATTTTTATTTTTTAAGTGTAATGTACCAAAATACAAATGTGTTTTCATGTAATTTCTTCCCACTGACCAGTTTTACTGGGGAGAATGAGAGTAAATTTAAACCCACCACATGGACAGCTTTTCTAATAGTTGATGATAACTGCCATATGGTTATAGCGTGGTTTCCCATTAGATGATAGAATCTAATTTATAAAAACAACAACAAACAAACAAAAAACAATATACAACCATAACAACAAAACCTTGGCTTCTTTCCCAAAATACTCAATGATACTTCTCACCACAATCCTCTCTAATTAGGTGACCTCTCATTCTCCCTTTATGCTTCAACTAAGCTAACCTATTTTTTACATGACTTTGTCTAACTCGTATCTACAAGCTCCTCACCCAAATAGTAGCATCATCTTCAAGGCCAGCTTGTGTCAAAGACTCATCCTTTTCCAGTAAGTTTTCAGCAACTCTGAGCTCTTCCTTTAGTAGCTGCCTCAATTTTACTTTCTTCATTCAAATGATACTCTTCTAACTGCCAAATGCTTTGGTGGGCATTCGTATCCCTACAATTGGAGTCTGACTTCTGCAAGATAAGCTATCCATTTCTTCTGTACCTCCCACGTGCCATTTAGCAGAGTACTCCCTTCTCCATGTAGGAACACAGACTACCCTTCTAACTTATTCCATGCATTTATTTTTCACTTCTAAAATGTATTTCTATGTTGAATGTCAAAACAAAGCAATACTTCTTAAGTAACTATAGCGAAACTTTTCCATTTCACAGCACATCAGCAGTCTTAATAGAAATGTGTGGATATGTACTTACAAGCAAATCTTGCAGCATGCTGATGTACTCAATTCAATAACTGAAACAATCTAGCCCCGAGATTCTCAGATTTACAGATTCACTAGTAAGATTTATAGATCATGATGCTGCCAAGGAACTTAAGGCACTGTACAAAAAATTCACAACTTTATAATGCTGAATGTCACAAATGTAAACAAAGAGGTAGTAGAATAAAGACAGAAACAAGGAGAAGAGAAATGAGAATGGTACAAAGTGTAAGAATTTGAGGCAATAGTAATGATGACACTTAATCTCTGGCCCTTTAAAGATGCTGTATTGACGTATGTAAAGGTACAGGATTCAAATGATGCAATTTTATATTTAGAGTTTCCACAGATAACTGGAGAGTAGAGGCTTTAGAGCCATAATGTTTGGGGTCAAATCCTAATTTCCGACTCCATCAATTAGTAACTGAGTCATTAGGAGCACACTACTTAACTTTAAATGACTCATCTTATAAAGTTGTGGTAATGATTAAATGAAGTTACTGAATGTAAATGTTTAGAACAGTACTTTGTATATAATTAATATTTGATGTTAATTATTTTATCATCTGATATTACTGTTATTCTATTTCTGATGTTGAGTCAATGTCAAGTGTTAACATTAACACATTTATTGCCATGTTTTATATTAACAGCAACATTTTATTAACCTCCCTTCTGATCTTAGAACCTCTTAGAATCATGTTCACAATCACTTCAGAGCTGAAAAAAACTATGTTCACCATATATATTTCTAGTTTTAACTTCTACCAAGTAAGTTATTGGAAATTTCTAATTTGTTGCTGAAGAGAAACCTATTCCTCTATGAGGACACTCCTGCCAACAAATATGTGGTTTTCCACACCAAACAATTCCTTAATTCTCTGAGGACACCAACTAGGTGTCCCACCATCTAACTTAATTTGAAACTACCTGCAGTTACTGAAGTTTCCATAGGTTAAAGGGTCAGTCTCAAAACTGCTTCCCATTTCAGATGCCAATTGCAACTTTTGGGTCCCCAGGTTGTCCACACTTGTGTCTAACGTGGCTACAAATCAAAAGTTACCAACAACACATACTGAACTCAGGTTCAGTAATTTGCTATAACAGCTCACAAAACTCAGAGAAATATTTTACTTATCATTGCCAGTTTATCATAAAGGATACAAAAATGAATAACCAGATGAAAGGTACATTGGGCAAGGTGAGGGAGGGTCCCAAGCAAAGGAGCTTCTGTCCCTATAAAAGTCTAGGTGTGCCACTCTCCTGTCACATGGACGCATTCACTACAAACCCTGTCATTCCAGGTTTTTATGAAGGCTCCGTTACATAGGTACGTTTTATTAAATTTCTGGCCAGTGGTGATTAATGCAATTTCTAGTCCCTCTCCCAAAGGTTAGGTGGTGAGGCTGAAAATTCCAACTGTCTAATCACTTGGTTGGTTCCTCTAGAAACCAGCCCCCTCAAGCAAGAGTCACCTTATTAGGATAAACGCAGGTAAGGTTGAAAGGGGCTTATTATCAATAACAAAAGACATCATCTCATCCCTACCACTCACGAAATTCTCAGGGCTTTAGAAACTGTGCCAGAGACAAAAAACAAATATATATTTCTTACTATATCACAATATCACACTCGTGCCTCTAATACTTTTGACTCAAAATTGAAAATATCTCCTCAGCCTGCTCCTTCCATTTGCCCTATTTCCTTATTTCAGGCACTCAAGCCTCACTCCTGAGAGGTGTCACCAAGTTATTTTATACATTCTCCTCTCCTTCCCTTGCCCTCCAACACTACTCTTAAAATCATACAGGAGCCTCCTAATTCGGTCTCTTTTTTCATTCCCAGATCTGCTCCAATCTGCCCCGGCTTGACTTCCTTAAAACATTACTTCTTAAGACACATTCTTTTGCTTTAGTGGTTTCCTACTGCCAGTGAAATCCAACTCCCAAACGTAGAATTCAAGGCTCAAACTGACTCCATTTTTTGTTTCATAACCATTCATACCATTTTTTTTGTCTCTGAACCTAACACAATGCCTTACTCATGCTTTTCTTCCCCATGAAAAATGATCATCAAATAAAAATATCACTGAAACTTATTCAAACTTTAAGACCAATCTTTGCTCTGTGAAACTTCCTTCCTATCACAGCACATTAAGCTGATTCTACTCTACATTTCTATTATAGTAATTACCTAAATGTTTATTAAGAGAGTAACCATTAATCAATTACATGCTTATGCTTCTCCATTTTGATTGTGTAAAAATATCCTTTCCCTAAAACAGTTTTAATTTATATGAGGACAGAGAAATGGTATTTTGAAGTCCAGACTCGTGACTAATACTAGGCCAAGAGTGGTAACAAACACTTGCTGAACTGAATTCACTTCTGCTATGGTCATCATCAACTTCTTGACAGGAAGCAGAAACATGATTATTGTCCTGATGTCACTGTCTCCGTAGCTACTTCAGAAACAGCCTCATAGGAACAGTCAGTGCATCACTATTATCTTCACCACATGTGACTCTTCCTACTGCTTTTTTCCCCCAAAGATAATAAAAAGGCATTAAGAAGTTTTTTGTTTTTTTAAAGATTTTATTTATTTATTCGACAGAGATAGAGACAGCCAGTGAGAGAGGGAACACAAGCAGGGGGAGTGGGAGAGGAAGAAGCAGGCTCACAGCGGAGGAGCCTGATGTGGGGCTCGATCCCATAACGCCGGGATCACGCCCTGAGCCGAAGGCAGACGCTTAACCGCTGTGCCACCCAGGCGCCCCAAGAAGTTATTTTTAATTAACATTTTTATAAGAAGAAGCCATTTACCATTTACTGGTTTGGAAAGTTACAAAATCACATTTTGGGTTTCGTAAAAATAAGTCACTTCCTACATAGTACAAACTACAAATTTAAAAATTCTCCCTAAATTTCACTGGTTTTGCTAGACAATGTGGTTACCATGAACTTTTTAGGTGCAACATCAAATCCAGACTAGAGGGTTTTCATCCAAAGTCCTTAAGACAGGTCATTTAGAAAAAAATAGATGGAAAGATGAAATTTAATTAAGAAGTAAATAAGTATAAATTCGTAACAACTAATTTCTACCAATTTGTTTTCTGAGTACTGTTTTCTCTCCAGGAAATCTTTTCAGCCTCGGGGCCCAAATGCCAAATAACCTAAATCACTTTCTGAGAAACTGACACTGAAAGAATTTCTTTGTGTAAATAAATTAAGGGACAGGGGTACCAGAGTATTTGTTTTCTACAAAACCCATTTTAAATTATTACAGAGATACAAATGTAGCTGTGTGAATAATTCCTCTGGTCACTTCAAGGCCAATATATATATTTGGTTTACTGAAAAGTGCTTCCCAAACATTAAAAAATATTGTTTGCTCTACTCTAGTGATCATAAGAATTCTATAATATGTCCTGAGAATTGAAGTTTCATCACCCACCTTTCGAAAACTTGAAATCAACTAGTTAAATGAAACTTGTCACACACTTTATATCACTTGAGCATTTTATTTCTTTTGCACATATCTAGAAGTAATTGAATTTCAGTGGGAAGTGACTACTTGTTTAAACAAACAATTTTTCTTGCAAGCCTTTCTATCTAAGGCAGTTCTGCTCTGTAAATCTTTTCTATGCTTCCTGAACCCATACATTCTAACAGGTTTAATTCAATATCTCACTGTGTATTTTAGAAAACACTGTGCTACATTCAAGATGCAATTTCTGGGACCAAGGTTATTCTTCATTTAACTGAGAATCATATACTAACTCAATCTTTTTATAAAACACAGAATCACAACCTGAGTTTCTATTGATGAATATTTCCTTTTTTGCAGTAATGAAGAGAATAACACTCAAAGCTACAGTAAATTTAAAATTCTTCTCTCACACTTGTTAAGGATGTAAAGAAGAGTTAATATGATTCATCTACAAAGAATTTCCCAAGACCTCAATAAAAGATAAAGAAGAAAAGCTGGAGAGTTAAGATGAGCTGCAAATGAATTTTTATCTTTACTTTAGAAACTAAAAGAAATGCAATTATTTCAGAAAAACAAGTTCAACAAAGTAGCTAAAGACTGTTTCATGAGATTGTAAAACATATTCATTCTCATATAATTATATAATAGCTTTCTGACAGATATTAATTTTCCTGACACTTCTATGTTTTGTCCCCAACACGTTTCAGAACTCCTGCTGAGGCATGTGCGTGATGTTGCAAACATTTTCTCTACAATCCACTTTTCCACGGCTTCACTGATGAGTTCGCTTCTAACTCAGAGATGTGAGCACATCAAGAGGCAGCCTCTGTAAGCTCTGTGCTGCTGCACAGGTCTCTCATCTGTAGAACACCATCATTAACACTGATATCGTGGGGTTGTTATGGGATTGAAAAGATCCCCTGGCACACTGTGGCTGGTGAATAGATACCGGTTATTATTATTCTATCTTAAGAGTTAATCCTTGAACTTATGTTCTAAGAATTTACAGACTATTTTAAGTACCAAAAGACACTTAGAAGTTCACAATTGTTTAATCGACTCATATTAAATACGAAAAACTAAAATTCAGACAGGTGAAGTGATGGGCCAGCAGTCAGAAATCTTTTTAGTGGCAATAGTAAGACTCAGAACCAAGTCTCCGGACCCAAACCTAGTGCTGACTAACTTATCATAATTCTCCAGAAACTTCATCTACTCCTTGGTTTCATTAAGAAAAGAAAATGTCTAGGGGCGCCTAGGTGGCGTAGTAGGTTAAGTGGCTGACTCTTGATTTCAGCTCAGGTCATGATCTCAGGGTTGTGAGATCGAGCCCCACATCAGGCTCCATACTCAACGTAGAGTCTCCTTGAGATTCTCCCTCTCCCTCTCCCTCTACTCCTCCCCTCTGTTCACACATGCTCTCTTTCTCAAATAAATAAATAAATCTTTCCCAAAAAAAAGGAAAGAAAAGAAAGCAAAGCAAAGCAAAGCAAATGTCTCATTCTGACCTTGTCTCTATCCTGTATGCCAAGATGGATGGCACTCCACAAACTCAATTCACACATTTCAAATTACATTTCCCATACTCTCCTCTAGCCACATCTCCTCCAAAATTCTATAGTCCTTTTAAATAACATAAGTAGTTGGCTAGTCATCCAGTTTCAAAGAGGTGAGAACAATGAAGACAGAAGTGAATCAACATATGCTCTCCATCTGCTTAGCCAGGTTATTCACCAGTATTACCTCACCCGTGAAGAAGGGCTGGCATCATTAGAAAGTTGAGGAAACCAAGCTTGCAAAGCAATTCTCCTAACCTTACCTAGTAAGGATAAGCAGAAGTGCTAGCAACTAAACCCAAGTCTCTCTGACTTAACCCATCCAAACTATGCCTCTAGGCATAACCTGTGTACCAACGAACGGGTACCTGTGTCTTTGTGTGTGTACCCTTTGTAATATTTAAAAAATAAAGTATCATACATATTGCCCTATAACATATTTTTAATCTGACAGTAACACTCTATTTCCATGGCAGTTTAACTTCATCTTATTCATTAGCAACAAAGTTTACAGATAAATATGACATATGAAAATATTCCAGATACTCACTTTTTCTTGATTAGTAAGATAATATCTAAACTTCCAAACAAGATCTTGTTCTTCATATGTAAGTTGCTTGGTTGGTGGATAACTCACAATAATCTACAACAAAGAAAAACAAAACAAAACTACTTTTGTCAAATAGAGTCTTCCTATTTGTTTCTATTTCATTTACAATTTTTCATTTATTTAAATATCTCTATAATAGAACTTTTATAGAAGTAGGGAGAATGTACATGCAGCAGAGCAAAACTTAAATTTGCAGTACTTATTAGTCTAAAAAGGATATTATTGGAGTGCAGGGGGAGAAAAAGATGAAATTTAAAAAGTCACACTCCATATAAAAAGCTGTTAACTACAGAGCTCATTTCATTCAACCAAAAATAAACCAAATCAAAATAACAAAAGCCCCCTTTCTTTCCAAAAGGAAAAAGAAAATAAGCAATAAACATTTCCTCTATCAAGTCAACACACACAACGCATGTGTGCACACCAAGGCTTCCTTTAAACAATACCTTAGGGCCAGTTTCTAAGACCGTTATATCAAGAAAATATACACTATTTTTAGCTCTGCTTTCAGGGTTAATATATTTTCTTAGAGCCCCAAAATGATTAAAATACAAAAACAAAAGCCACAGAAAAAGCAAATTTGTTGAAATTACATAGATTTCATTAACCTGAAAAAAACATGCATCTGAATCACTTTCAAATGAAGTGGTTATTACATCAGTTGCAACCAAATTACACATTTCATTTTTTTATATTAATAGTTTATAAATTCTCTTACATTTAGCTGATCTCTTGTGGCAGCGTTAGGTTTGAGATCATGGTCAGAAGGTCCACTTCTTAAACTCCGGGCAAGCTTGTGGTGTTTGCTCTCAACTAAATTCTCCTATAAATTATTTATAATTAATCAACAACATAAACTTCATCAAAAGGAAGTTTCAACAGCCGATTAGAAATGCAAAAATAAACAGTTGCTTACTTAAGACCATTTTATAATATGTAACATTTTATTCTTGTTACAACTTTGTCCCCTATGTATTTTTTTTTTTAATATCACCATTTTTTTCATTTCAGGTCATGATTTCATATGTCCTGAGATTGAGCCCCACGTCAGGCTCCACCCCCAGCAGAGAGTCGGCTTGAAGATTATTTCCCTCTGTCCCTCCCCCCATTCTCTCTCTAAAACAAATACATAAATCTTTTTTAAAAATGAATAAAAATTAAATTGGAAAAAAAATCACCATTTTGAGATAGGGAAACTAAACATGCTTTATGCTTCACTAGTGCCATAATATGCATTTACCATTCCAGCTTCTTAAAACATCTCATAATACCCCTCATTCTCCATATATTCAAGGTTTTCACATCCTCTACCCACTCAGATAAAACCTTTACTCTCAAATCTTCCCTGACAACCCAGCCTAAAGTGTTCCCTCTTCCGCTGAGCTACTAGTGAACTTGTGATATCACTGTACTACCATCTTAGCAGTTTAACTGCCAGTAGTGACTGAAGGCAGGGATGATGACCATAATGGTTGAATATATACATACTTGGTGTGAACTATTTTACCGATGGCCAAAATCATTAGTTTTGAACATACTGTCTTTGCTTAAAGAGATTTATTTATTTTTGCATGTGTGAACAGTCTTCCCATGTCTTTCTCCTTTCAACTGGCTTTTTGCTGCTTTGTCACTTGGTTTTAAGATCTCTATATATTAGATATTCATCCCTTTGCCTGTGATATATATCAAGAAGAGTTTCTTCCAGTTTGTCCATTGTCTTTTGACTTTGTTACAGTGTTTTGCCATGCAATTTTTTTAATGTAGTCAAATTTACTAATCACTTCTTTAACTGCCTCTGGATTTTGAGTCATTGTTAGAAGTTTTTCCCTACATTTAAAGTAAAGTACTAGTAAGGCTTCATTTTTTAATAATTAAATCCAACCCCTGATCTATTTGGAATTTTTCTTTACGTATGATGTGAGGTATGTGTCTGGTTTAATTCTTTTTCCAAATGGCTAATCAGTTCCCCAGCACTATGTTGCAGTGATGAAATGTCACCTTTATCATATTTACGATGTTTGTTTCCAAAAGATTCCCAAGTTGCCCTTTTTTCTAATTTTTTATACTTTTCCCCCCATCTCTTCCTTTGTTACTTCCTGCTTTAATGACCTGTATGTACCTCCGTTATCATGCTTTTACCTTCTAATATGCTACTTTAAATTCACTTTGGTCTGATTAGGAAGGTAACTAATCCAATTAGAAAAGTAAAAAATAAGAAAAAACGGTTCAGGTGATGTACTGAGTTGTAAGTGTGAATATCATGGTATCTATTGTGCTACTAAAAGGATTTTTTGCCTGAAACGTTCTAAATTTAAAGTCATCTAATTAAACTTCTGTTGCAAAGAACTCTTCCTGTTTCATATCCCCAAACCATCATCTCAAAAATTCCATAGATGGGTATCTCAAAATCATCCAAGTCACCATGATCCAAATTAAACAGTTCTAGTAGCGACAATAATCTTCCAGATATTTCGACAAAATCAGTCTCCCTAAAATTCTCATCCATTGAACCCAGTGTTACATCCTGGTATAAACAAAGTCCCCTCCCATATGATGACAGTCTTTCCAGTACCTGTTCCCCAAGTTCTCACTTCGAGACTACATCTCCTAACTCTTCCAATAATTCAAATAAATGGTTCCCCAACACTATACTATCTTGACCATATTTTTAGATGTTGATATTGTAAAAGTTCCACCTGAACCTGATTTCAGATAGCTAAAATGGACTTACAAATCACTTTTAGATAGCTGAGTTAGTTACAGATATATTTTTTTTAAAAGAAACTGTATGCTGTGGATCCAAGTCATAATCACTCTGGAGAAAAGCACTTTCATAAGAAATTTGGCAATAACTCACCATAGACATCTGAGGGTCAGGAACTTTTACTATCTCAAAGCTTGTTAAAATTGGAGATGACTCATCACCATCCTGGATTACAGTGTAGTAAGTTGAAAAAAAAAATAAACAAAATTTAACCAAATGGTAAGAATAATACATAAGAATGTACGCTCCAATGTATTTTAGTTCTATTTGATGAACATCATTCCTCCCTTTTAAAAATGCATCTTCTTTCAACTGTATTTTAAATTACATATCCATTTTTTACCTGTTGTTGCTGATGAAATATTTGGGGGAAAATAATATCTAACAATAAAAACTTGTTACAGTTTTTAGATATATGAGGTCTAGAAATCAGTAGATTGTTTCTGTCAGTTATTTTTAACTCCATTTATAATGCTAGTGGGTCAAAAGCAGTATGTCCTAATTTTCAAACTTAGAACAAGAAGCCACAAAGTATAATCAAATTATGGCACAAGGGATATGTTGCATCATTTGTGAAAACTACTAAGTAGATGTTGGTAACTTCGAATTATCACAACTGAGTTCCATTCAAAGAAGTTGGATTTTAAGCATGGAATTAATGTTACTGAAATTTATACACAGCTAGAGATTCAGCAACATTGCCTCTACTGAATACAATGCAAACTCGAATAAGAAGAATTAATCCATCAATTCTTAAGAAATAAAGCTGCCTTATTTTGCTGGTATTATCATTTGTAATAAGTATTGGCTTTTATTCTTATCCAAATCAGGCAAGAGAGGTAATTCAGCATAATAAATGTCACTGCATACATACTGGAAAATGCTAAACTAATTAAGGTCAAAATTCATTTCCTCACAACCGTACACCTCACATCAAGCTTTTCCGTCAATTTCCAAATGCTAGTATTTCTAATGTTAGATACGTGCAACCAAATCAGGAGAGACTGAAAGCAAGGAAGTACTAGGACTTGACTTAAGTTCAGTAATTGAGTCCTACAGAAAACCACAAATTCCCACAGCCGTTGTTTAACAGGCTGGTTCTCAGTCACAACACCAGAAAACACATTTATCAGCCCAACTGTGACAAGTAATCTTCACTAAGGCTATCTGTCACAAAAGACAGGTGACAAGAAAGTCTATTTCCATTAGATTCAATACACTGGCCCAGCAATCTTTACACTAAGTGGAAATATGACAGGGTAGGTAGACAGGCATTAATTTATGAGCAATTTTCAAGAAGCAGTAGAAAGGGGTCAAGAATCTTTTCAAAAATACTTGAAATTCTTCTAATTTTTATTCTGTTATTATTTCATCTATTATCAAAGCTGTCTTTCAAAAGATTCTTCACATCTCTTATGTTTGAAAGTACCATTCCATTAGCATGTTTTTGCAATATAAACTCCATATGGACAAGAAATAATGCTTTTAATTACATATAGTATAAAATGTAAGATGTGATTTTATTAAAGTGTACTGGTGACAAAACAATTTCACTCACCTGTATTTCCCCTCCTTTTTAATGTAGTTTTTCTAATGAATTAATAAGCAATGTTAAAGTCTATCTTCCTAACTTCTTTTTACCAAAGACTATCATTTACAAAATAAAAAGCTGAAACAAATTAACTTTTCCTAACCTTTTACTAAAGGGAAAGGATACAAGCTAAAGAGAAAAAAAGTGTGTTAACTTGAAAAGTACCCAAAAAATGATCATAAATTAACTACACAAGCCCTAAAACTCCATTATGAAAACTTCTTTCAAGTAGTAACTTACAGTTATGAAAGAATTTATATTTTAAAAAATCACTGTGACAGCTTTAATAAATAACAGTAAAGCATAAATATACTTTAGAAGTGTTGCTTCTAATAAACAAATACACTGCATATAAGCTTAGCTATATACTAGAAGAAATATTATTCTATTATGCCATGTATCAAAAGTCTGTCCTCACTCACACTGATTTAAGCACCTGAGTATTTCCACAATAATACCTGGTTTATGTAGTTCTGAACTACGCATGCAATTATTTCTATAGTGCTTAAATTAAGACCCTTCAACAAGCATTTAAGGCATAGATATTTTTCAAGTAGCTACATATCAAACACACAACTACTTTCTTTTGCATAATGAGCAGACCAGAGCCAATCCATTAAGTGCATACTTGTTATCACTCAGCCTACTGAAAACATGTTTTTTTTTAAATTTTGCATTTATTATATAAATACACATTTAGGAAGTCTTCAATAAGCATACTTATGGTAGGGTCACACATTATATATACAAACTCAAATAGTAAATATATCCTTAACTTTCAACAGCTTACCACTTAAAAACTGATTCCCTTTTTATTTTTCCAATGAATACTGTTAATAAAGCTATTGCTTTAATGTCCTACTTGCCAATTTGCAGAACAATTAATCAAAAAGTTTTTAATCTGTTACATATTTATTGAATTCTGGAACCCAGAACTGCATTACACGAATGATCGGCTTTTGTAATCTTGTTGTAGCTATATGATCTGATTTGTGTACATACAAACAGCTGCTGCTGACAGCTGTCTGCTGCTATCCTGCAACCAAATAATTCATCTCAGCAGGTACAACAGTAATTTTTTTTAATGTTTTCCCTCCCCTCTACTTTAGAGACCATAAAGAGTTCCAAGGCAAATACCTTTTCATAATAAACAATACCATATTCCTTATCATCACACTTGACACACCGAAACTCAACCATCAAGTACATGAAATTAGAACTTCGTTTCTCACTCTAAAAAAGAAAAAAAAAGACTTCTATGAAAATCATGATCTTCAACATTCTCTTAAAGGATCAGTATGTATCATTATTTCCAATTCACTAATACATAATCTATCAAGTACGACTTAAAATGTAACAAATTTTTATTTCATTATTAAACAACCTTCACAAGTTTTTCACAATTTATAAGTGGTCTTAAGATAACTGGCAATTATTTGTAAATTTTTATCAATATACTTTAAACATACTGGGGAATAGTTACTTTTTCTCCAACATAACAATGTGTCTCCTTAAAAAAAAAAAAGGAAACACTAGGACAATAATAAAGTGAAAATAAAATGAAGTCTAAAAGGGTGATAAGTCTTAAACCAGTTTTAAAAATGGCTTTAAATCTTTATGTATAAAATCATAAAGGTCTAAAGAAGTCACTTAAATTGTTCAGCTTTATGACACATATTGTAGTCTAATTATGGTAATGGCAATGTTCTCCTATCTTTTAAAGAGTGGGGGTGGAAAAGGTGGGTATGGCTAGACCAAGTAAGCCCTAACACTGCCTTTTCTACACCAAAGGCTATCTACATTGAAGAACAGAAAAATATAAGTAAACATTTTGATTTAACTATTTTAGAAATGTGACTATTATAAACATTCAAAAAATTAAACTTTTCTTTCAGTTTTAGTATTATAAGTGTATTATGAATAAATTTAGAAAAGATGCCCAGTTTATTCATACTGAATATAAACACTATTAAACCAACTAATTTGTTTTTTAATTAACAATAGAATTTAAGTTTTATAAAGTGTTCATTGTAAAATTAAAAATTTCTTTTACAACCCACTAAAAATCATTCTGAGAATATAAAATAAGTCAGTTATACCCTGTGGTGATCACAAAAAAGTTAGGCATATCACAAAAACTGACATTCCTCTCTGCTAATGTTGTTGAAATAATTGTTCTTTCTACTCTCTAGACACAGAATGTTAAGCCACACATCTAGTATTTCAGTGCAAATACATAAAAAAGAAAAGAAAATTTTGTTCTAACTTTTGGAAAGTTTCATGGAAGCCATCTTTTAATTAAACATATTCTAGACCAATAAACAAGATCAAGAAACAAAGAAATTACTTTGAACCATGTAACTTAACTAAGGATGCAGAGTCAGTCCTATATGTAGTATAGCACATAATACACATAGTATCTTAACTAGAGACAGGGATTACTAACAATGACTTAAGGTAACTGAAGTAAAGGGGCGGCATTGTGTTGAAAGAATCCAATACTGAACTGAACCTAAACATAGCTGCCAAATGGAGAGAGAACACACAAGTGAGGCATCAAGCTTAACACCGGCTTCACTTATATAATATCCAGTACACTTACGATGTCCACTGCCTACTTCATGGTTCAATATAACATTAAAACATTAGAAAAACAGATGCCCCAAGTTTTCCACTTATTAACACAAAACTCACAACTACAGGTTATCCTCAAAGCTTTCACATTTGTGAGATAACCTGGCAATAAACAAAGCTTCTCAAAAAGTCCTAACTTAGACATCTAGGAAAAATATTTTGGGAAGAAAAAAAAAGAGGGATACAACCCACCTCATTTATCATTTCTATTTCTCTAAATGTCAATCTGTCCAGCCAATCTACTTTCACCATGTGTCCTTGTCGATGAGCTTTGGTGAGCTGCAGAACAAATATAATGAAGAAAATTTTAACACAGATTTCACAGAAAGGAGGATAAAAATGGTAATGATCATCAACATGATACTGGAAGTACCAACTAATGCAACAGGACAATAAAGAAGAAATAAATGGTATACAAATGGTGAAGAAAGAAATAAAATTGTCTTTATTTGCAGATGACACGATCATCTAGGTAGATATAAACAAAGAAAGGTTAGAAACTCCAGGAACTAACAACCAATTATAGCAAAGTTGTAGGATACAGGGTTAACATAAGAAAGTCAATATCTTCCCTATATTCCAACAATAAACAAGTCAAATTTGAAATTAAGAACACAATATCATTTACATTAGCACCCCAAAAATGAAACTGGTTTAAATCAGCAAAACATGATCTCTATGAAGAAAACTAAAAATCTGTGGAACAAAATCAAAGAACTAAATAAATGGAGAGATATTCTGTTCATGGATAGAAAGACTCAAAACTGTCAAGATGTCAGTACTTTCCAACATGATCTATAGATTCAGTACAATCTCAGTCAAAATCCCAGCAAGACATTTTATAGGTATCAACAAACTAATTCTAAAGTTAATATGGAGAGGCAAAAGACCAAGAATTGCCAACACGATATTGAAGAAGAACAAAACTGAAGGACTGACACTACCCAACTTCAACTTAATATAGAGCTACAATAATCAAGACAGTTAGGTTTTGGCAAAAGAATAAACAAATAGATCAATGGAGCAGAACAGAGAACCCAGAAATAGATCCCATAAAAAGAGTCACCTCATCTTTGGCAAAGGAGCAAGGGCAATATAATGGAGCAAAGACTTTTCGACGAATGGTTTTGGAACAACTAGAGTTCCACATGCAAAAAAAAAAAGGCATCTAGACACAGAACTTAACACAAAAATTAAGTCAAATGGATCACCTAAACGTAAAATGCAAAATTATAAAACTCCTAGAAGATAACATAGGATAAAATCTAGATGAACTTGAGTACAGAGATGACTTTATAAATGCAACACAAAGGCACAATCCATGAAAGAAATCACTGACAAGCTGGACTTCATTAGAATTAAAAACTTCTGCTCTGTGAAAGACACTATCAAGAAAATGAGAGGCCTACGCCACAGATTAGGAGAAAATATTTGCATAAGACTCACTGATAAAGGACTGTTATCCAAAATATACAAAGAACTCTTAAAATTCAATAAGAAAAAAGCAACCTGGCTAAGAAAATGTGCCAACGAACCTTAATGGACAGCTCATCAAAGAAGACACATAGATGGCAAATGAACAATATGTCAAGGAAATGCAAATTAAAACAAGATACCACTAAATACCTATTAAAATGGCCAAAATCTGTAAACACCTACAACACCAAATGAAGATGAGGATGTGGAGCAACAGGAAGTCTCATTCACTGCTGGGAATTCATTGCTACATTGGGAATGTAAAGTAGTACAGCCACTTTGGAAGATGGTGTGGCAGTTCCTTACAAATTAAATATACTCTTACCATACGATCCAGGAACTGCATTCCTTGGTATTCACCTAAATGAGGTGAAAACATGTCCACACAAAATATGCACATGGATATTTATAACAGATTTATTCAGAACCGACAATACTTGCAAGAATTAAGATGTCCTGGGGCGCCTGGTGGCTCAAGTTAAGCGTCTGCCTTCAGCTCCGGTCATGATCCCAGTGTCCTGGGATCGAGTCCCACATTGGGCTCTCTGCTCAGTGGAGTCTGCTTCTCCCTTTCCCTCCGCCCCT
The DNA here is from genome assembly GCF_024610735.1 of Ursus americanus. Taxonomy (NCBI): domain Eukaryota; kingdom Metazoa; phylum Chordata; class Mammalia; order Carnivora; family Ursidae; genus Ursus; species Ursus americanus. The sequence goes on from NC_142145.1 coordinate 30,203,600, forward strand.
CTCCCCCACTCATCCTCTCACTTGCTCACTCTGTCTCTCTCAAATAAATAAAATCTTAAAAAAAAAATACGATGTCCTTCATAGGTGAATAGACAAATGTGGTACATTTAGACAATGGTATATTATTCAGTGCTGAAATGAAAGAAGCTAGCAAATCATAAAAAGATATGGAGGAACCTAAAGTGCATATTACAAAGTAAGAGAAGCCAACCTGGAAAAACCGCATACTGTACAATTCCAACTATATGACACTCTGGAAAAGGTAAAACTATGGAGATAATAAAAATATAATCGGTTGCAGGGGAAGAAGAATAAATAGGTGGAGCAGAGAACTTTTAGGGCAGCGAAGCTACTCTGTATAATACTATAATGATGGATAAGTGTCATTATGTGTTTGTACAAGCCCAAAGAATGCACGACACCAAGAATGAACCCTGAGGAAAACTATGAACTTTGGGTGATTATGATGTGTCAATGCAGATTCATCAATTACAACAAATGTACCACTCTGGTGGGAGATGCTGAAAATGGGGGACACTATGCAGGTATGGGGACAGCGGGTATATGAGAACTCCCTGTACCTTCCTCTTAATATTGCTGTGAACCTAAAACTGCTTTATAAAACTAAAATCTTTACAAGTCTAAAAAAAAATAAGGGGATGGTAACATTACCTTTGCATATGATACATTTTTATATGTAACAGAAACCATATACAACTATCAGGATAAGAAATGGATTTAGTAGAGACTAATCATTACATTTTTTAGAAAAAAAAACAACTTAAATTTTTGTTTAAAGCTCCACAATCTGCCATTTAAACATGTTAAAAAATACTGAAGCCTTTCCTAAAAGTATCTCCACGTTCTACATTTCTTATATTTTGATTATAAAGAGAGAGATTTATAATAAGAACAGTTTCTCAAATGGGAAATAAACTACTTTGTCTATTTCCTTTCCACCTCTCAATCTAAAAAAAAATATAAAAAATAAGTTACATACAGTAAGGCATTTCTCTGAGGCCTATAATTTAATACTTCAAGATTTAAGGGCATAGGTGTACAAGTGTGTTTTAAGAAGCAGTGATTAAAGAATTAACAATAAAAAGAATTAGTAGCAAGAAAATAATTTCTGGAGTTGCAGTTGGTAGAGCCCTCCAAAGATCTTAGATACCAATCTACCCTTGGTTTCAGAAATTAAATAATACATTGATGCTTCAAATCCACAGAGAATTTAAGACAATTTCCAAGGTCCTCAAATTGGAACAAGATTTCGACTTAGAAAGTGTAATTTATTTTTTTTTATTAATAATGATTTTTTATTATATTATGTTAGTCACCATACAGTACATCCCCGGTTTTCGATGTAAGGCTCGATGATTCATTAGTTGTGTATAACACCCAGTGCACCATGCAATATGTGCCCTCCTTACTACCCATCACCGGTCTATCCCATTCCCCCACCCCCCTCCCCTCTGTAGCCCTCAGTTTGTTTCTCATAGTCCATAGTCTCTCATGTTTCATTCCCCCTTCTGATTACCCCCCTTTCTTTATCCCAGAAAGTGTAATTTAAACACAGCATTATTCATGTTTCAAAGCCTCTCTTTCTCTTTAGACAAGCTCATAGCATAAAGCAAAACTGGGCAGCAAAGCCTTACACAATAGTTTGTATTTATCAGTCATCTTCCTTTCCATTATATATATATATATTATGATGGTATTCCTACAAGGATGCCAAACACTTCTATCAAGTGTTATCTTTCAAAGAACTAAAAATCTTCACCATCAATATTCTTTATCTTCTTCAACTAAGGAACTCCCATCACAACTATGTGGTCATACTATTTCAGAAGTGAAAACAGTAACTTCATACAAAAAAGTTTGAAGATCATTGTAATATAAAAATATCAGCTTAGCTTTCTTCCAAATAACAAATTCCTTTTCACCTGAGGTAATCTCTAAGTGAAAAAGAATAAGGTAACATAAGTGCTTAGCATAATTCCTCATAAAAAACAGGGACTAAGCATTTTGTTGGCTCTGGTTGAAGTTTAAACAAATATGCTACCATTGTGGAAAGAGACCAAGAATTAGTTACAAGAAAACCAAAAGAACATTGGGCAATGTGACCTAAAGGAAGGAGTACTAGAGTCGGAGCCAGAAGACCTGGGTTCCAAACCTAGCACTCCATTTTCCAACTCTCGTTTTTTAACTGAAGTATACTTGATATAAAACGTTACATTAGTTCCAAGTGTACAACATAGTGATTCAACAAGTCTACACATTATGCTATGCTCACCACATTATGCTACATTACCAGTCTAAGTCTGTCATGTTTGAACCCACATCTACAAAATGAAAAGTATTAACTTCTATTCCTATTCCCAAAATTCAAAGAAGAAAACTGATGCAAAATATAACAGGTACTATTATTTCCTGTAGTCCAAAAAGGATTATATTCTCGCTCACTTTGCAACCTGTTCCAAACCGGTTTTTAAATTAATGAAAATATAATGGATCTATATTACATATTTTCTTTTTATGAACAAAAGTAATAGTAAAAATCAGTAACTAGACTTTATATGACTAGACATATGTAACAAGAAGGAAGAGAAAAATAACATTTATTCACATACCAAATTTTTGGCCCTTTTTATAACCTAACCACACTATACAGTAGAGAGCTCTGACCCCAATTTGCAGATAATTATCAACTACTACAATGAAGTAGGAGATTGAGGATTTAAATTCCAGGTCTACGTGATTCTAAAGTCCATGCTCCTTCCACTAGTTTTGCTACCTTCTTTACTGATGCACTCTTAGAAAGAAACTTAAGTTCAACTAACTTCTATAGTGTATTAAATACTAGTTTCCTATATATGATAGAGCAGTTGATTCTATACTAGTTACCTCTGAGGAAAGAATCAATAGCAAATTAAGTTTAGGTGTGGGAGAATGTAATGGGGCTCTTTCTTTCCCTTACTAAGTCACCAGACAAATCATAAATTTCCTGAGGTCATTTTCACTAGTTCCAGAATTGATGTTTTCTGCTAATACATATTACTTCTTATGCAGCATACTCCTAGCTTCTCCATTGGAATACTAAAGATGACCATTCTCAATCTTATAAATAGCCACCAAAGAATGCATGGTCAAGATGGCAGTACCATAAATTGGTAAAGCCACTTTGGAAGATAAGTTTAAATTATCTTAGATAAATTCACATTTGTGCTTCATTATTTGCAATATAGAAAATTTAGACATAGGGGCACCTGGGTGGTGCAGTCGTTAAGCCTCTGCCTTTGGCTGAGGGCGTGATCCCGGTGTTCTGGGATCAAGCCCCACATCAAGCTCCTCCGCTATGAGCCTGCTTCTTCCTCTCCCACTCCCCCGCTTGTGTTCCCTCTCTCGCTGGCTGTCTCTCTCTGTCAAATAAATAAAATCTTTAAAAAAAAAAAAAGAAAATTTAGACATAAAGAAATGTAAATGTCCACCGAACTGTTAAGTAAAGTATGGTACACATACACTATGGAATACTGTATACCCCAATAGGGAAAAATCACAGTTTCTGTTGAATGCACAAGTGACTGCAAAAGGAGAGGTACCACTTAAACTATGACTGTTTACACATTTGTCTCCTGCAGGAGACCCTGAGCTTGAGAGAATTTCTAGATATTTCTGCTTGAATTAGTTTTATAATTTCTGCAGAAGTGGGAAGTTGTCACTTAAAATATCCACTAGCCACCTGAACTATTTATCTATTACTATATAACAAAGCACCCCAAAACTGAGTGCCTTAAAACAACTATCAGTTTATTATTTCTCATGATTCCTGGAAAAGTCAAGAAGCCATCTTCTTGTAAACATCTAGATTTTTTTTTTTTCTATCAGCCTAACAGTCTCTCATGAGACTACTGTCATTTTGGTGGCTGGTGCCAGAATGTCCAAGATAGCTTCACTCACATTTCTAATACATTTGTGGGAAAAGGTGGGCTCAGCTGAGAAACCTGGGTTGTTGGGCCCCTCTCTTTCTGCATGTACACTCAGTCCTGCTCCCTCTCCAGGTGGTCTTTCAACACAGTCCAACAGCATACCCAGACTTCTTACATATGGCTCACTGTTCCCCAAAGTACAAAAACAGAAGCTATCAAGCTGTCTTAAGGTTTAGGCCTGGAACAGGCATAGCATCACTTCAGATGGATTGTATTAGTTAAAAAAAGTCACAGAGCCCCTACAACCCAGCAAAATGCACTACTAGGTATTAACCCCAAAGATATAAATGTAGTGATTTGAAGGGGCACCTGCACCCCAATGTTTATAGCAGGAATGTCCACTATAGCCAAACTATGGAAAGAGCCCAGATATCTATCGACTGATGACTAGATAAAGAAGATGTGGGGGCGCCTGGGTGGCGCAGTCGTTAAGCGTCTGCCTTCGGCTCAGGGCGTGATCCCGGCGTTCCGGGATCGAGTCCCACATCGGGCTCCTCCACTGGGAGCCTGCTTCTTCCTCTCCCACTCCCCCCTGCTGTGTTCCCTCTCTCGCTGGCTGTCTGTCAAATAAATAAAATCTTTACAAAAAAAAAAAAAGATGTGATACATACACACACACACACACACACACACACACACAATGGAATATTACTCAGCCATCAAAAAATGAAATATTTCCATTTGCAACAACGTGGATGGAACTAGAGGGTCTTATGTTAAGCCAAATAAGCCAATCAGAGAAAAATTATTACATGATTTCACTCATAATGTGGAATTTAACAAATGAAACAGTGGAGCATAAGGGAAGGGAAGGAAAAATAAAACAAGACGAAATCAGAGAGGCAGACAAACCATAAGAGACTCTTTAAATCATAGGAAACAAACTGAGGGTTGATGGGGCAGGGGATGGGGTTGCTGGGTAATGGACATTAAGGCAGGCATGTGATGCCTGCACTCAGTAGCACTGGGTGTTATATGCAACTGATGAATCACTGAACTCTACCTCTGAAACTCATAATACACTACATGCTAATTAACAGAATTTAAATTTCTAAAAAGTGAAAAAAAAATAAAAAGTCACAGAGCTAGTGCATATCCCAATGTGGAATGGAAGTATGAGTATCGAGAGGCACGTTTCACTGAGGGTCATCTTTGGAGACTAGCTAGTACAGTATTTACTTATTGGAAAGTCCAAACATAAAATACAGTTGACTGGTCAACTGCAAAAGAGCCGTGGGAAAGAATCTGCAGATGGCAGTCAGCTCTTGGCTGGACTTCAGGCAATAGGGAAAGCCTAGAATTAGCTATCACAATTCCTAAATGATTAGCCCTGTCTTCCTCTCCAAAATAATCTCCCACAACTCTCCAAGTGACATGCTATATTCCAACCACTCTTTCCAGTTCTTCAAACCATAAGGCATTTTATTTTGAAGACTCAATACAGATGAAATGATTAAATACTGGATGGAAAATTTTACTAAAAAATTTGAAAACCTGTATAAAATTATAAAGCACTTATGCACCTTATAAGCAGCTATCATGATTAGACCATCACAATGGAGACAGGCTTGGGTGGTTTTCACCAGTCCAAAGCAGCTGCTAGTTGTCTCCAGTCTGGGAACTTCCATAGTAACTAAAAAACAAAAAATGAAGTTTAACAATGTATATTTCATTTTGGGTCTGAAATGTCAGTGACCTAGATCTTTCAAAAGAAGAAATCTGCATTCTGTTAAACAGCAGGAAAAAACTAGTACAATCTGTTTCAAATTGCTTGTGAAGAAATAATCCTCACTAGGGTGCCCATCCTAGGAAGGAGATAGGTCAAGAAAACAATAAAAGTCATTCTCACTTTTTAACACAGGTTTGCACAGAATTCACAAGAAGACACACAGAACTCAGAAGAGAAGCCCGCTGTCACAGAAATAATAGCATAATTATTGAACTCTAACTTCTCCAAAAATTACAGCAATGGGTTTTAAAGGCCATTTAAATAAAAGAATCCGTAAGACCGAAATAACAGCATGTCCAGGAAACTGCTTGGAGTACCAACCATGTACTGTCAGACTTAATGGGAAGACGGAAACAGTGTCTCAGATTCCTGGGTGTTCAATACAAGTACTGCACTGTATATCAACTAAGCATAGCTGGGAAAACGAATGTCAAACCTGACAGTTATCCCTGGGAATACAGACTTCCGTGATCACCACAATTCACAGTTCATCTCTCCTTATCTATCTTACTAGACAGATTCATATCTGCCCTATCAGACTGTAAGCTTCTTGAGCGCTAGAGCTATGACGGTTGATAGAACCCAGCACTTATCCATTCAATGAATATATTTTGAAAGGCCTTCTAAGGTAAAAGGGTGACAGATGGAAAACAAATGTTTGTATACTTCAGAATTCTTAAGAGCTTTGGAGAGTGAATGGGAAACATGGTATGGGGGGGTGGGTAACACTCAAAAGGAAGCTGGAGAAAATGATTCATGCCGTTGGGTCACTTTTCCCTAGTATTTGTATACTCTCAACAGAATTATATATTACTTGATGGCTATGGTAAGCTGCAAACTTCCATTAGGTCCTCTGCGCTGGAAGCAAGCACAGAATGTTGAACAAAGGAAGCAAGTGCCCTGCCCTCACAGAACTTAAAGGTAGGAAGGGATGAGTCACATGGTAAATGCCCATATGTGTATCTATAAATTGAGGCAGTAATATGAAAGTACTGAACAGGATGCTGTGCAGAAAATAATGGGGGATGTTGAGAAGGGCTCTCAAGAAGGTAACATTGAAGCAGAGACTAGAAGGATAAAGGAATCAGCCAAACAAATAGAATGATACCACCCAGGCAAAAGAAAGAGGTTGTCTGTCAGCACAACAGTGACCTTCATGTGCCCAGAAATTGAAGAAAGACCAGATGGTAGTCCTCAGTAAATATTTAATTAAATAAATCAAGTTCTCTTGAAGGTGGAGGGTAGGAAGATCTATATATACATAAGATGCTTACTGGGAATCAGCTTTCTTGAGGTTCATCATCATCTAGATTTTTCCTTATCGTAGACACTACACTTAAAGCCTGAAGAAGCAAAGGGAAGAGTAAAAAGGACTGAAAAACAACGTTAATTTATTACAAGTCTGCCCAGAAATCTGTAGTGAGGTAAATGCGGAGAGGAGGAGAGGACGGGGAGGAAGAGACTCACTGACTCAAAAGGAAACTGGAGAGAAACGATATCTGCTTTACAAATATTTCTTGGCCGATTTCTTCCACATTCATACACCTATTCTATCTTTACGAAAGACGTCGATCAACATGTATTTTTTTTTAAAGATTTTATTTATTTATTTGACAGAGAGACAGCCAGCGAGAGAGGGAACACAAGCAGGGGGAGTGGGACAGGAAGAAGCAGGCTGCCAGCGGAGAAGCCTGACGTGGGACTCGATCCCAGATCGCTGGTATCACGCCCTGAGCTGAAGGCAGATGCCCAACGACTGCGCCACCCAGACGCCCCAGCATGTATTTATCAAACAACACCCATGGCCCAAGTTCACAGATGCTATGAAAAGGGGTTACTCTTGTTTATTAAGAGATGATGTAATTGCATAAGAAGTTTAGTATCTACCTGTGAAAAAAAGATGAACACATAAGACAGAATATAACTGATAATAAAAGAACTCAAAGATGTATACCAAACTTTAATCCTGATTTTAAGCACCCACATATACCTTATGACTACGTCTGATAACCTAGAAATACAGTATATGAGCAAATCAAACAAGCCATCTAAAAACAACTCAAAAGAACAATCCTCCTCTTTTATTTTCAAGCTAACAGAAAATTTAAAGTGAATAATGGCCTTACACCAGCACAGAATTGCAAACATTTTGAATATTCAACCATAGAGGACTGCTGAAATTCATTATGGCACACCCATCCACACCATGCAAATTCCTGCAGTCTTTACATGTTCTGGAAGCATCTTAAGTGACTTGGAACAATTGTGAAACACCATTAAGTGTAAAACCAGGGTTCAATTAAACACACACACAATGATTCCAATTTAAGAATAAACATGTACACATTTATATACCACATATATTTATTTGATCACTGAAAACATATCAACTAAAATATTAATGATGGCTATTTCTGGGCAGAGGGTTGGAGAAAATTTTTTTAGTCTTTGTGCTTTACCAATCTTCTTTTTAAAATCTTCTACTTCAAAAAATAATGTTATTTAAAAACTAAAGTTATTTTTAAAACATTTGTGAGGAAATCTCTGTTGAGCAAACCACTAAAGATTAGCATTAATCAACATGATGCTACATGAAGTTATTTCACCGCATAATAAAAACACACAAAAAAGACCTATCTGATTAATTTGAGCATCTAAAATGGAAACTGGGCATCAATATAATTATTCTCTCTCAAATTATTTCTTCCAAAAGCCTTTCAACTAGGTCCAACTAAAGAACCGTATAAATTAAAAACTACCATTTTTCAATATGTGGTTACTAAAAACTCCTATAGAGAGAAATTTATAGGCTTTATGTATCAAACCTTACTCATGTCAAGAAACTTTATGAGGAGAGTTACAAGATAAATGAATTTTCCTTCCAAAAAAAGGAGCTATATAACAGATGATGCTTGGGCCAGATACACATATGCTTTCTTAGGGAATCTAAGGGGGGGGAAATGACAAAGTTGTATTTTTTTCCCTGCCACTGGAATATTAAATGAAAAAACCCAGTCCACTCTGTCACCAGAAAGAGAGATTCACACAGCCTATGTAAAAGTTCAAAATTTCTCTCTTGAAACATTTATGAGAATATTGACCAATAAAAATGCTTGCTACTACCATATACAAGACTATTTTTCTCCAGCATGATTACATAGGTGGTGTTTAATTCAACCACCTCATTATCTTCTTCCTCTAAATTCCCTCAAGCTAAAGGCCAAAACATAACTCTTTCAACTGTAACACTTCCCTGAGCCTAGACTGGAACTGAGCTAAATTAATAAATATTTGTTGAATAGAATACCATTATAGGTCAGCTAATGCATTCACATGATGCACTATGGCTCATAAATGTCTATTGTTAAAACGTGCAATTCTTCATTTGTATCAAATTAAATACAAGCTACACAGTAATGTATAATTCAAGACCAAATATAGTTGTATGTAAGAATTCACTTGAACTACTAAGATTAAAAAAGGAGCTGTGTGTGTTGTGTGTTAGAGACTTTGTACATACACTTATGTATTTAATTCTTAGGAAGCACAGGAGTTTCTATCTTCCTGATTAATGAAGTCTTAGCTGCAAATCTTCAATTTTACTTTGAAACTTTACATGTAAATCTTATTCAGGAAGAGTGGTTTTGCATCATAAAAGTTTCATTCGGTTAAACTTCTCAGAGATTAATCTAGCCTTAAAAGCATGTTACTTCCTATTTTTCTGGCAGAAACTATAGCTGTAAAGACAGACAACAGATTTATAGAACATCAATCAATATTCTTTTAGGGCTCAATCTTAACACTGACAAAAACTAATTTAGTCTACTTGCTACCACTGCTTTCAAGACAAATCTAAAAGCTTTGGCAGTATTAGACAACAGTAAGCAAACCAAAGTGATTGATATAGAAGATTCTACCATGTATCATTAGGAATAAATTTATAAGAGATTCCCAAATCTTTCTTTTATGACAAAAAAGAACTGCAACACAGAATCAAATAAGCTATGTTTATAAAAGTTACACCTATTGTTTATATAACAATATATATAGCTAAGAAATATTTCTGATGATGTCAATGGTGCCACTGAACAAGTTTCACAGCCTTGAATAATTTCGGCAGCTGTCATCATAATTCTGTTGTTTATTATTGTCATTTACAAAAGATCTGAGGAAGGAAATAAACCAAAGTGAGATGCTTCTAACTCACATTTTATAGCAGGATTCTGTTCTCTCATTTTTAAAGTAACAAATCTCTCCATTAACACTTCTGACCACTGCTTTTCTTTCCCCAAAATGCAGACATTTAAAAAACAGGAGTTTTGCTGTTGTTGTTGCTGGTTTCTTGTCACTAAAGTACATTTTATTAATGACAGACAAAAAACATAAATGGGGTTCTCATTTTTCTGAGAGCATGACATCATTTCTATTGTACTCATTACTATTTGTTTTTCACTGTAATGATGACGATAATAACTATACCTTTATGATTCCTATAACAGAGAGAATGGAGTCCAACTGATCACTTTTATCAGTGAAAAATATCCACAAATACAGAAATAGCTGGTTATGCAATGAGCCACTGTGAGAGCTAAAATCAAGGGTTTTGACTGCCAGTCTTTCTACCCAGTTATAATGTATCTCATTACTATTTACATCTTCCACCAGTTTTGATATGCTATTAATTTTAAAGGCATAAAATAAAAGATAATGCCTTTATTTTTCAAAACACCTCTTCAGATAATTCCATATTTCTCATATGTCCAAATCCTAACCAGAAAACACCATTATGCAAATTACACTTTTAAATCATCAATTTGATAATCTGTCCTAGAATTTGTAACCAGAAATGATGTCCAGCTTATAACAAAACTCATTGCTTAAATCTTACTTCTAAAAACCAAAACATTTGCCAATCTTAGTTTTCCAATATAGGTTCTCCAGATTTCTCTAACATCAAGAGTAGATAAGCAAATAATACTGGGTTTGAGCTCCAATTTCAATAATGTGGAAGACTAAGATAAAGTGAAAATCTTCACACAACAAACAGCTAAAACATATGAGTAACAATAAAATAGGTGAAACAACTTAAAAAGGTAAGCCTCACAAAAGATGAGTTTCCCATCTACAATTACAATCCAATGAAAGCTAAAGTCAATAGTCATAACAACTGGAATACATGCACCAGAAATTCAGATAATACAATATTAGAAATAAAATGACTATTTCAAAATAAAACAATGACATAAAAAAAATAAAACATAAATCAAGGAATCAAAACACAAAGAGAAGAACAAGTCATGATGACTATATATAAATGTATACCTTAATACTGGGTAGAGTAATTCTTCCCACTGTATTCCCCTTTTTCAAACGCAAGTAGTTTTACAATCTGGATCAACAAAGCCACTGAGATCAATATGACCATGATTATTAAAATTACAGAAGGAAATCAAAGAAAGGAAAGTTATAGGCAATTCTTACTTATAAATATAAACGCAAAATTTCAGCAGAAAATTAGCAAACTGAATCAAGCAATTAAAAAAAAAACAACAACCATATCGGGATGCCTGGGTGGCTCGGTTAAGCCACTGCCTTCAGCTCAGGTCATGATCCCAGGGTCCTGAGATCGAGTCCCACATCAGGCCCCTTGCTCAGCGCGGTGCCTGCTTCTCCCTCAGGCTGCCGCTGTCCCTGCTTGTGCTCTCTCTCTCTGACAAAAAGTAAATAAAATCTTTAACCTAAATAAATAAATAAATAAATAAATAAATAAATAAATAAATAAATAAAATTGGGGTGCCTGGGTGGCTCAGTCAATTGAGCATCTGACTCTTGATCTCAGCTCAGGTCATGATCTCTGGGTTGTGAGATCAAGCCCCACATCAGGCTCCGCTCAGCATGGAGTCTGCTTGTCTCTTTCCCTCTACTCCTCCCCCTGCACACGCGCACTCTCAAATAAATAAATAATTTAAGCAAAACATATTATGATCCCAAGAATATAAGAACAGTTTAAACATCTATTAGTGTAATTCCTTACATTATTAGGTGTATCGGGGTCCCCCAAATCAGCAGACAAACTCACAGGACTCAGAGGCAGCTGTAATCACAGCTAAGATTCATTACAGCCACACAGTAAGAATATATAGCTAGATGGTTCAGTAAAAAAAAAAAAAAAAAAAAAAAAGACAAGGCAGGGTCTGGGAAAAGTCCATACGCAGGCTTCCTATAGTTTCCCTTCCTTGACCAAAAAGAAGCATACTTGAGTATGCTTCTTTCTCTACAAAGAAAAATGCAGCCTAAGATTGAGACTGAGATTAGAGGTTTTTATCAGTGGCTGGTCACACAGGCGTTCTCTGCTCTCAACTACCTAAGTTCCAGATTCTCAGGAAGACAGCAAGTATTCACCATCAATCACAATGTACAGACAGCCTAGGCACAGTCAAACATCTACACCAGTTAGGGAATGTTTCAGAAGCTAAGTTCTCAAAGATCAGCTGAGAGCCATCCCTGCAAGCAGGACCTCCTAAAGATGGCAGCCTCAGGCCTGCTACATTAACTGTTTTGAAAAAAACATATGGTAAAAGGATCCCAAAATTTGTTTGGTAAGTTTCAACACTCATGCATCATATAAAGTTTTGGTACTATAAAAGAGGACTTCCTTAACCTGATTAAAAAAAAAAAAAAAAAATATATATATATATATATATATATATATATACACACCAAGAAATAATAGCCGACATCTTATTAAATGGTTAAATATAAGAAGCATTTTCGTTAAAGTCAGGAACAAAACAAGGATGCCTCCACCACTGTTTCTGTTAGACACTATACCAGAGTTTCATGTACCAGCCATAGAAGAAAAACACAAATGAAAGAAATAAAAATTATTTACAGGTCATTATCACATAGAAAAGTCAAAAGAACCATTAGACAAACTATTAGAAACAATGAGTTCAGAAATGTTGCTGAATATAAGATTAATAAATAGAAATCAGTATTATTCCAAAATTCCTACTATTCCCTCTTTACCAATGTAAAAATACAATCTTTAGAAGACACATAAAATAGCAACAAAAACTACCTGAAATTTGGAACAGAAAATGTATAGATGTTAATCTTTGAAATCCAACAATTTCACTCCTGAATTTCTACACTAAAGAAATCACTTGTGGGCATAAGGTGAAATATGAAACAGCATTCATTTCAGCCCTGTAAATAACACAAAAAGCTGAAATTGTTGGGAGAATAAACTAATTTACTCATCCTATGGAATACTATATAGCAGTTTAAATGAAAGCACTCAAGCTACATATATTGACACGGATAAATCTCAAGAACAACATTAAGTTTAAAAAAGTAAATTACAGAACAAAAAGATGAGGGAAGTTTTAACAAATAACTGTGATTTTTTTAATCTTTTTTTTAGAATATTTTATTTATTTATTTCAGAGACAGTGAGTGAGAAACAGAGCTCAAGCTGGGGCAGGGGGGAGACGCAGACTCCCCACTGAGCAGGGACCCTGATGTAGGGCTCGACCCCAAGACCCTGGGATCATGATCTGAGCTGAAGGCAGACAAGCAACTGAGCCACCCAGGTCCCCCTTAAATCTTTTTTAAAACAATGTGAAACAAGGCAAAATGTTGAATGTTCAATCTTGACAATGAATACATGGATGTCTATTACATTATTTTATGTGTTTTTACTTGAATTTATAATAAAAATTAAAAACTAAACTGTAGGGGCGCCTGGGTGGCACAGTGGTTAAGCGTCTGCCTTTGGCTCAGGGCATGATCCCGGCATTATGGGATCGAGCCCCACATCAGGCTCCTCCACTGTGAGCCTGCTTCTTCCTCTCCCACTCCCCCTGCTTGTGTTCCCTCTCTCACTGGCTGTCTCTATCTCTGTCAAATAAATAAATAAAATCTAAAAAAAAAAAAACAAAAAAAAAAACACTAAACTGTACACATAATTTTAAAACCCAGGCATTTAACTTGCAAGGACTGGACAAACTGAATGAATCTATAGTCTGTGAGTGCCTTCTTACTATCTCTTCTCACCAATCCTGGGGTTCAATTACCACTTAACTTATTTAGTTAACTCCCTTAGGCTGAAGAACACTTTGATGAGGAAGATAAAACTCAACTAATTCAATTGGGTTATCTCACATAGACCTACTTCTTCAATGTGCTTTTAATGCCTTCAAAACAAAATAAAATTTATATTTAAAATATAAATATTCTGGGGCACCTGAGTGGCTCAGTCGGTTGAGCGGGCTGCCTTCAGCTCAGGTTAGGATCCTGGGATCAAGCCCTGTGTGGGGCTCCCTGCTCAGTGAGGAACCTGTTTCTCCCTCTCCGTCTATCTTCTGGCTCGTGCTCTCACCCTGTATCTCAAATAAATAAATAAAATCTTTAAAAATTAATTAATTAAAATCAAATGAAATATAAATATTCTGTTATCCTTAGGGGCTTTTTTCTTCCAGTATCAGACAATTCCTGTCATAAATATTTCTTATGTATCCAAATGTATCCAAATCACCTCTTGAGAATCACTGTTTCTTGGGCTGTCTTCCTTTTTAGATTCTCAAATCAATGGAATGTCTTGCCTTTCTCCATTCTTGTTGAAACTGTTTTCTTACAGTCCAAGACTAACCCCAAACTTGATCCATTATTCCATCCCTTGGCTATAACTGCAATCTCAATGTACAATGTGACATCCTTAGTTTTTTCCAAAGTTCCTATTATTCCCCTTTCACCAACTGGTTCTTTCATATTGGCTATAATTTAGTGCTAGTGTGGCCACACTTTGTTTCCTTAACCTTCTAAAAAATTACCCTGTGATCAAGCAATAATCTGACAAAAGCCTGGGCTGAACAAATGAGACTTCATTGCCACTAACTTTCTAGCTGCATCATTTTTTGTGATCACACAAAGAAACTATCAGCACCCTCCCCTCCACAGCTCTAAAATGTTTCCACAATTTTATCAGCATCTGTTTTCCTCCTTTATCTTTAGCAAAGGATTCTCACATGCAGCTGTACCCTGAAGTCCCTACCATATTGTTTCTTTGAACAACACATATCCTCTTCACTGTCATGTTTCCTTTCCTCCTAAACCTTAGTTGTTTGAGGTCTATGGGTGAAAGAAATTATAAGAGTGACTGTTATTTACTGTTTTTAACTTATGCATTGGTAACAACTGAAGCCACAAGTATTGTTCATAACTCGGGGCGCCTGGGTGGCTCAGTCGGTTAAGCGTCAGACTCTTGATTTTGGCTCAGGTCATGATCTTGAGGTCATGGGATCAAGCCCCACATGGGGCTCTGTGCTCAGCACAGAGTCTGCTTGTCCCTCTCCCTCTGCTCCTCCCCCCCACCTCGCTCTCTCTAGCTCTAAAATAAATAAATTTGTTTATAACTCTAGTTCATTCATAGCACATGTTTGCAATGGGTACTCACTGATCATACGCAAATCCTTGTTTACTAAGTTCCCAGTTACCATTTTTTATGCCTATGTGAGGACCTCCAGGTATATACATGCTGTTTCACTCTCCCTCTGCCTCTTCTATTTTCAATTTTAATCCTCCTGATAAGAAAAACATATTCTCCCTCCATACAAACAAATCCTTCAAAAGCCTTAAATCTTGAAAAAAAAAGTCAGATACTTATCTTTGGGAAGACAATTACATGAAGAATTTAAAGACCTGAATTTAGGTCCTGGTTCAACTTACTAAACATGACATCTTAAATAAATCATTAACTTCTCTAAGTTTCCATCTTCTCAGGAGTTTAAAAACAATGTATGTTACAAGTCCAATCATTACATTCATTAGTATCAAATGAAAGCACATAAGATAAAGTAATAACAACTGCTAGCATTTGTTAGTGCTCAGTGGTACCTAGAAATATGAAATCCTTTAAATAGTTTATCTCATTTATATTTAGTCTTCACAATAACTCAAAAAAGTAGATGTTAACTATTATTACTATTGCACAGATGAGGATTTCATGGCTTAGAAAAAGTTAAGTAGCTAATCTAAGATCACAACTAAACAAGAGACAACTGAAATCTAAATGAAAAACCATGTTCAAAGTCATGATTTTAACCACTTCTCCATTTTAGTTTTCAATCTATACTAAAAGGTCTTATAAATATTAAAATGCTTTATACATGCAAGGTGATTATCATTATTAGTTATTATTACTCATAATGGTACTAACAGTAACAACAGCATCAACCTAGTAATACCCTTTTTTGTCTCCAACATACAGAAGTATGCCTCAATAGAGCAGGTGATGGTGGTGCAGACAAAAAGGGATAATACTATAATAACTGTATGGTGACAGATGGTAACTACACTTATCGTAGCGAGCATTTCATAAAGAATAAAAACATCGAATCACCATGCTGTACACCTGAAACCAATATAAATATTGCATGTCAGCTAAAATTTTTACCTATAAATGTTCCCAAATTTTATTTTGCCAAGTAAAGTCATTTTTTAAGTGCTACAGTCAAATGAGAAATTTTAATACTCAAAAGCACCGAAAGAACAAAATCTTAGAATACTAAGTCCCTTACACTGAATAAACTTTTATGAAACATTTAAAAAAGAAGAGGACTTTTCCACATATTTAAAATAAAAATCTCCTCTAATTAGTGCCTCTAGACTAGTACCCATTCAATGTAATACATTCAATGTAAAATATTTTCTTTCAAGGGCAAATGTTTCAGCAGGTCAAAGAGTACTATAAAAGAATTTAAAATAAATAGCCTCAATCCCACTTCACAAAATTATGTCACCAGAAAATTTCTTGGTACCTTAATCTCAATTTTAAAGGATTATTTTGTAACCATGATAATTTGTCCATGTTTATTCAAAAGATGCAGTGTAGACAGCATATTCAAGTAATGCTATAACTAAAAAGATAATGTCAAGAGAGAAGGTCCTTTTAAGATTTCCCCAAACTGAAATATCTCAGAGCAGTTTCTAGTTCCTTCAGGCTAGCTCCTTCATGGCTCACTAAGAAATCAACAATCTCCTGAAGACTAATTTAATTTCCAAGGTGCCTTAAAAAAAAGTATCCTGGGTAGCAGACACAAGTAATGTAGTTACCAGAAAGATAATAAGATGGTTACTAACCCATTACAAATTAGTAAATTGGCACTCTAGACCAGTGCTATCCAATAGACCGTTTGGCAATAATGGAAATATTCCATATCTGCACTGTCCAATAGCTACTGGCCCCATGTGGCAATTGAGCATTTGAAATGTGATTATGGTAACAGAACAACTGAATTTTTAATCTTATTTAATTTTAATCAACTTAAATTGCCACATGTGAATTATGGCTATTATTTCAGACAGTACAGCTCTGGATTATATATAACCCTTCAAATCGATTGGCAAGAGCCTATTCTCAAGATACTAATTATTCCTGGATGAACTAAAAACATCCAGTTTCTACTGCTATAAACCTGAAGTCTGGACCCTGGACCCAGAATGATCCCACACAGACAATACAGGGGTCAGCCTGAAACATCATCTCATCTTACCACAACTTCACTGTCACAGTGCTCACCTATACACTCAACTTTCCCCAACCTATCTGTGTCACACAGACCACAAAGCATTTTTCATCTAGTCGTTACTTTCTCTTTGCCTCCTCTTAATCAAACTGACAGAAACTAAAGCACATTCCAAAGGCATCAAGCAGAGCTGCTAAAATGAAAAGGAGACAGTGGAGAAGCATGCTTTTGCACTAACCTTTCATGTCTAAAGACATGGATTCAAATATAAATCAAACACTGAAGCTTGGTAGTCACATCCAAAACCCCAGGTGGATATGCATCCTAGTCATAAAACTCTTACAATATGACAAGCTGAAAAACGGAGCAGATGGGAACAACGGGCAAATTTGCTCAAGTAAGGCCCACAATCATTAAAAGGCTGGGTCATGGACAATGAAAGTAAAGTAAAGGCTCCCGAGGTCTGGCCTTTGATTATTTTCACAAATCAATTCAAACAGAAAGATACTATATTTGTAAATATTAATTAGGAAAATTTAGAGCTGGGTTAAAAAAAGATAATGAGGAAGAATGGGGGGGTGAGTATATTTAAATACATTCATTTCTTCCTATTCCCTACTAAGTCTAAGAAATCCAACTTATAAAAAATAAGAACCAAACTGAAGACTATCTCATTTTGTTTCCTTTTCTCACACTCCTTTCCTCAAAGGAAAACTTGGCATCTTCACAAAATGATGTAAAATCATCAGAGAGGTTAATCCCACTAAAATCCCTCTGAAAGGGTTTGACTTTTAAAAATACTCAACCTAGAAATCAGGCTTTTAAACTTCAGTTATTCATATTGCAGTTATAATTCAACTTTCATAGCTGAACAAGTAATAAGCCAGAATAAGAACAGTAAGTCCAGCTTGAGTTTGAGGTTCTTTGTTTAATAATTATCCAACGCCATCTTTCCACAAGCCATTTAAATAGTTCATCTTCATTTCACAGTCCTCTTGCCCCATTATCCCCAGGCAGCCAGGACTAAAGCACCTCTATAACTGAATAAACTTTCTTACACGGCAGTTTGGAAATTGTCACTATGCTGTTTATTTTGGCTCATGGGTACAATGCATGGTAAATATGCTTTGCTATTATTAAGATTTATGTACACCTTTCTATTCTGAGTCCAACTGCCTTCTCAACAATTAGAAACAATCATAGTAAATTCACTGGCTGGAAAATCAAAGTACAAGAAATAAACTATTCAGTTCTAACCACTTCAGCCTCTTCTCATTTATTTCCTTAAAATGGTAGTGTGAGAAATATTATATCTAAAATCTGTTCCTTTTGCATAAAAATGGAAACACGAGCATCCACATTCTTTCCCGGTTTTTAAAAACATATTGTACCACAGATAATTTCAAAGTGTTTTGAGGAAGACAATGACAATCTAACTGAACAAACTTTTTAATGTGGAACCAGAAAAATGAGAGGGGAAGGAAAATGAGAGGAAAAGAGCGCTACTGGGGCACAATTTTAAGAACAAAGCAAATATGGAAGTATAATTTTAAGTTCAGACATAACAAGCATCAAAGTATACTTACTTGCTCTGGTCTAAGGCAAGGGAAAGAGACTCAGGAAGCTAGTCTGAAAACCTGAACTGAAGGAGCAGGTACTAAACAAACAAACAACAACAAAAATCAAATCTAAGAGTACAGCCACATCATTCACGTTAGGCAGGTCCTCAATGATGCTTTCCTCTAAGCATACAGATCACAGAAGAAAAGGAATGACATAACAACTGCAAATAGATGATTACATGTTTATTCTCTACTAAGCTGGTAACTATAAAATCCAGGTATATAAATAATCCTGATTATTTGCTATTTCAGTACTTTTTTTAAGATTTATTTATTTATTTAAGAGAAAGAGAGAGAGGGCACACACATGAGTAGGGGGAGGAACAGAGGAAGAGAGAGAATCCTCAAGCAAACTCCCCACTGTGTGGAGCCCGACACAGGGCTCGATCCCAGGACCCCGAGATCATGACTTGAGCGGAAATCAAGAGCCAGATGCCTAACCGACTAAGGTACCCCAATTCCCCGTTTCAGTACTTTGAAAATAAGAGAATATGAATAGCCACACAGGACCTCAGAAATCATCCATTCTAATCTTCTGACTTTACAGGCTCAGAAATTATTTCCTGTGATTCAGTGGGATGGCCAAGTCTCTGACTCATACTACAGTGCTCTTCCCACTGAAAAGTGCTTCCAATTTCACCAAACCTAAGACATCGTTTTTTAAAACACATTCTTCCTCTACAGCAGCAGGGATAGAACAGGTTTTGAAACCCCCAAGAGCATGACCAACTGCCATAAAGAAAAGAATGAAGCACATTAACCCAAAGTGCCAAAAAAGAGAAAGAGCTGACTTTAAAGTGGGAACAACAATGCTACAAACATGACATATTTTTCCATGTAAGAAAAGTAATTACTGGTTTTAATGGAATTACTGGTTTTAATGGTTTCTCTGTAGTCTCTGGGGAACATGAGGTAACACTAAAGCAAGGTGTCAGAGCATAGCAGGCTCTGAAGTCTCCACTCAGGAGTAAAAAGTACAATTCTACTAGGAGCAAAGAACTTTGAAAAGAGTTCATCTCCAATTAGCCTCAAAAAGGCTGAAGATGCTTATTCCCATTAATTTTTATTCCCATTTTAAAGATTTATAAACGAATGAATACTTACTTATTTGAAAACTGTTAACTACTCTGGAAAATATAGACAACATATAAATTTTAATACCTCTTAAAAAATTAGGACCGAACTTGCCATATTTTTCAATATAAAGAATTGAGACTTCAGACGAATCCTACCAATTAACAAACATGTTAAGAAAGCTTCTTACCAACACCTCATTTAGCTCTGCATATGCACAGACATCATTTCTAGACCTGCAAATGTGCACTAATAACCAAAAGAATAAATATGAACCCATAAAACTCTAGAAGGGGTTATTGTTTCAATTATAAAAAAAAATAAAAAAGTTGATCGTTATCAAGTCACATCTTTTTTCCTACCATAAAATTCAAAAGATAAAAATGAGAAATGCGTAACATCATGCTACCTTAAAAATCCAGAAGTCCAGTTCAAATAAATTCCAAATTTGCATATACCAATGTTTGAAAAAATGGCATAGTCAGTTGTTATAAAAATTATGCTTGAATCTTGCATCAAAAATAATTGGGGAAAAAAATAGAAACATATGGACAGAAGCACAAATAATTTGTTTAAAAGAGAACCAAACTGGATGAACTGTGCATGCAACCATACAGCTTTGTATTTCTAGACTCTGCCTTATTACCCTCAAATTTGGAATTTCATCCATAATATGAATCATACTGCTACTTGCAAAAAAATATATATTTAAGAGCTTTACTTCTTCAACACATGCTACATTCTTCCTGCATTTGAGATTTAACCTTTTGTGACCCATGGCTATAAATGAGCTGCTTTTGATAAAATTTCTCTAACTATTCAAGGTTTATAAAAGTCACAAAGCGGGAGCCTGGGTGGCTCAGTCGGTTAAGCGTCTGCCTTCGGCTCAGGTCGTGATCCTGGAGTTCTGGGATAGAGCCCCGCATTGGGCTCCCTCCTCAGCAGAGAGTGCGCTTCTCCTTCTCCCTCTGCCCACACCCCTCCCCCTGCTCATGCTCTCTCTCTCGCTCTTGTTCACTCTCTCTCTCAAATAAATAAAAATCTTAAAAAAAAAAAGTCACAAAGAGTAGCATAAAGTCCATCACTAGGATAAACCCTCAGAGAGAAGGTAGGCACATGAAAAGCTTGAGAACTTTCCTATATTCCATGAAAGAATGTAATCTCAGAATGAGTAGCTGTACTGAAAATTAAATTTTATTTATTTAATTATGGAGGGGAAGTTAACAACAGTAATTTGATTAGAAAGCTTATGAGGAAAATGATACCATTTTTCCATAAAAGAGCAATACAAAAAGACACAGAACGAACTTGACAACAAAAATTTTATATTGAAGAACAAAGCCAAGCCAACGCAAGTACTTATTCTTTATAATTAAGATTTCTTCCATATGTAGGTTGAGGCAACAAGCTATAAAATGCTTGGCATCAAAACTTTCTCCAGACATTAAAGAGTCATCCCTACAAATAAGATGGCAAAAGAAATTTACATGTAAGAATTAAAAGAGAGTCTCTTAAAAGAATTGTAAAAGGATCTTTACACAGTATCTGGCATAGTGCTTTGCGAGCAAATATTCATAAAATTAAGTTATACTGTTGTGATTTAAGCACAGAATTGAGCTTAGTTTTTCTTTTTCCTAAGTGAAAACACTACATTAAAACAATTTTTAAATAAAAAGGTAACAATTCAGTCTGCTTATAAAAAAGAGGTGGGGGAAGTATGAGAGCAACTGAGACCAGCTAATAATATAAGCTGGTCTTATAGTGTTACTTCCAAGCACCATAAGAACGTCTAGCATGTAATACTTGCATCTTTAAGTCTATGTCACCAAAAAAGGTAGACAGTCATCTTGAAAGTATCACCAAAAGCTCTACATTTATAAACACAAAAGGCCACATATTATATAATTCCATTTGGATGAAATGTCCAGAATAGGAACATCCAGAGATAGAAAGTAGATTAACAGTTGCCAGGGGCTGGAGAGCAGAGGGAATGGGAACTGAACGCTAATAGGTAGAGTGTATGGTGACCTTTTTTATGAAAACATTCTAAAATTAAATAGCAGCATGACTACACAATTCAACTTTTAGTGAATTGACTAAAAAACCACTGAACTGTACACTAAGATTGAATTTTATGGTATGTGAATTATCATTCCAATAAAATTATTAAAAAATTAAATTTAAATCAAAAAATGATCTAACAGAATTCATAATGTCAATTTCTACTACAGCAGGCATCACTCAGAGCTTTCCACCTGTTCCAAGAGTTTCTTTTTTACCTTGGCAAGGCGGCTCATCTGATCTTCTGAGAGAGTACTGCTTGTTCTGCCAGGAGTTTTTGTGGGTTCTGATCCATCTGCTTCTACATTAGGCCAGACTTTCAAGTCGTGCATCCCTTGGCGAAACATGCTAGGCAAAAAGAGAATGTTCAGGGTAGAAGTAAATTAATGCAGTTCATTATAGGACATTTCGGTTCCCAAACAGAGAGAATTCCACACAGGAAAATGCATGTCTCTCTTGCCAAGCTTGAAGCCTCCCGTGGGTTGTAAAGCAATTAACTAAGCAACTAAAATCCATGTAACACTGTTTTTTACATGCCATTCTTTGCTCCTCCACACAGAACTGTTAACAGAAATTCTAAAGGTAGAGTAGAAACAGAGAAGTTCAGTGATGGACCACACACACTTCATTACTTCAGTGGAGATCTCAGAAAAAATAGAGACCAAATTCCCACCCAGTGAAAGAATGTCACATTTACAATGACTGGAACCAAAATTTAATTACATGACAATTCAGCATAGTAGACTGTAAAGTCAAAATGCTGAGATCTGAATCCCAGCTGCGCCATTATCTATTACCTACATGACCTGGGGTAAATTACCTAACCTGTGTGTCTCAGTTTTCTCATCTATAAAAGAAGATTATAAAGAATACCTGTACCTCATAGAGTTGTTAGAAAAATTAAACAGATTGGTAGAAGTAAAAAGTACTTGGAACAGTGCCTGCCACACAGTAAGAATTCAATAAATATTAGCTACTATTTTCCTTTTGCTATGCACAGGCTGATTTCTCTCCTGTCTTCTTTTGCACAAGAGATATGCCTAAAAAAGAATATGATTACAGATTCACATGAGAAAAAGTTCCCATGTCTACAAATCAGAGATTTAACATATAGTCAAAATTCGTCAGAACGTGGAGATCCTGTTTTAAAGTGAAAAACTGTATGACTGTTGATTGTCAAATTTCCTTCAAAAGGCTACCCAGAAGATCTAGAGTAAAGGTTGAGCAAACTCGTAAAGGAGCTTTAGACAACTTTTTAAATATGTAACTATTAAGTGTCTGGGTGTTTTTTATGGGGGGATTAGAGATGTTCTTCTTATTGTGTTCTCTTTTTTTTTTTTAATATTTCTATTTATTCATTTGAGAGAGAGTGAGACAGAAAAGCACAAGCAGGGGGAGAGGTAGAAGGAGAGGGAGAAGCACACTCCCCCACTGCGCCAGGAACCTGACATGGGACTTGATCCCAGAACGTGGAGATCAGAACCTGAGCCAAAAGCAGATACCCAACCATATGAGCCACCCCGGTGCCGCTGTGTTCTCTTTTTTTAAGCGTTTTGTTTTGTTTTGTTTTTTTAAACAAGACCTTTCAAACAATGTAAATTCTAATCAAAGAGCATCCTCCCAAAGCTCAAAGAGCAGGGGCACCTGGATGGCACAGCGGTTAAGCGTCTGCCTTCGGCTCAGGGCGTGATCCCGGCATTATGGGATCGAGCCCCACATCAGGCTCCTCCGCTATGAGCCTGCTTCTTCCTCTCCCACTCCCCGTGCTTGTGTTCCCTCTCTCCCTGGCTGTCTCTATCTCTGTCAAATAAATAAATAAAATCTTTAAAAAAAAAAAAAGCTCAAAGAGCAAGCTGCCGACTACAATGGTAAGAACAAGACTGCAAGTGTGTGCATGTGAGGAGGCAAGTCCAGAGCATTTTGCACACACTCACATGCAATAATTTTTTTTTTTAAATAAGGCACGAGGTAGATATTTTGATAGGGTATTTTTAACTGTAAAAAGTTTACATAAAATTTTTAAACCATTACTATCACGTTCTGATTTCACAGATTTTCCTAACATAATAAAGAGGATATTCATTGATTATGTAATGTATATAAGCAATGATGCCATAAACAATTAGAATGGGAATGATAAAGGATCACTACAAGCTCATGAGCACAATAAGGTTAAGGTACTTGTTATTAGGTCTCTAATGCTGGCAATAAACAGGTACCATTCAGCAACAGTATCTGCAAAAGCTTACATTAGAGGCCCAATAAAAAATGCACTGACCGGTTGTGAAGATCAAAAAAAGTTACATTACGCAAAAAGCACATATGCAAGCTTTTTATAAAGATCATTTTCTTTCAACTCAGGTATAGATTCAACATCAAGTAGACCCACTTAGTCTCTAGTAAACCGGGTACAGGGGCACCTGGGTGGCTCAGTCGTTAAGCGTCTGCCTTCGGCTTAGGGTGTGATCCCGGGGTCCTGGGATCAAGCCCCACATCGGGCTCCATGCTCCGCTGGGAGTCTGCTTCTTCCTCTCCCACTCCCCCTGCTTGTGTTCCCTCTCTCACTGGCTGTGTCTCTCTCTGTCAAATAAATAAAATCTTCAAAAAAAAAAAAAAAAGGAAATCGGGTACAGTGAAGCAACAATGCCACTTTAGATGAATATCCTTAAAAGTACCTTGAGAAGCAGAAGGCCTGCCTTCCTTCTCGCTACCTCTGTGTCCCCCAGTGAATACTGTGACTGGCTGAATGTAACTAAATCAAAAATAAGTACATTTGGTGAGAAGTCAGTTTCCTAAATGATTTAGGTGCTTTAGGATGGATCTGAAGAGAAGATTTAAGGATACGGGAAGCGGAGGGTAGGGGTGATGCCAAGTGACTCAAACGATCAAGTGAACATATTACTTTCTTTTGACACTAATGGAACCTTTGCAGACTTACACAGCCTCCAGGTGGCAAGCCAAAAGATGCTCAAAGCATCGTGTCCACTTGGGAAATTAAGCCAAACAGGCAAGACAAAAGAAACAGCATAGCAGGATCTCCTTCAGACTCGAGCAGAGGCCCCAGCAAAAGCTGCCGCTGATGCTCCCACTCCCAGTGCCAAGCCACTACAGCAGCCACTGCCCAGACTTCCAGATTCACATTTGGAAAAACATCTGCAAGAGAAATCTGCAGCTTGCCCATGGTTCTTTGCCAATTCAAACCAATGATCAATCCATTCTCTAGCTACTTAGAAATGTCACAAGCTACACTTTCTAAATGAGGACAATTAGTTATTCTAGCTGTATCTTAAGAGATCAGTCTTTCAATTATTAATTATACTATACTCCAAAAAGCACTGCTTCACATGGACTCAAGTATACCAAAGAGACATGAGCAAATACAAAAGCTGGTAGTCACAAGGTTCCCAATGCTATACGACAACTATTACACACTCTGAACACCACTTTTTAAAAGCTCTGAAGTCCATACCAGGACTATTTAGGGAAAAAGATGCGGAGCAACTGGTGTGCTGTCATTGTTCAAAAACATCTGAAGAAACTATAGTCTAAAGCATTATTTCCTTAAGTCACAAAAACTGTGGTGGCACATGACATGATTTTTAACAGTCGGTGGAAAAAAATCTGCACAGGCTTCCTGCTGAGGACACGCAGAAGACTGATGCTTCTTTCTCTCCCTGAACGTCAGCAGCAGCATGCAGAGAAGCAGCTGTGACCCAGCAGTCCAAGCGAATCTGTGCACCCTGCCACAGCGCCGGGGACATCCTGACTGGTGGCACAAGAGCACCAGTACCAGAAGCTGCACATAAAGTCCAGGCCCATGCAAGGGGATTCCTGGGCTCATAGCGACTACAACCACTTCGCCCTCAAGGAAGGGCCCCAGGACACACAGAAAAAGAAGGAGTTATTTTAATTTCCTAAAGTTTCTTATGCTTCTTTTTCTGAGGTGAAGGTCAGTATAAACATCAGCCTACAGGGAACAGGAGTAGGTGATCCAGCTTTTCTGCATTCCTTCCCCACTGTTCAAAGTATCCAGAAACCTCTATTAAAATCTGATGTTATCATCTGGCTAACCGATGACGTACAACCACATAGGAACTGGACTAATTAACAAAGAAAATGTTGATGTAAAACCTTGTTTTTTACCTTCAATTACGTGACGGTGAGCTGAATATCTGACTAGGCACAAAAAGAACCATTCCAATTAAAGAAGGACTTTCTCTGTAGGTACTGTTTATGTATTTTGCAAATCAAATACATTTACTATCATTTATATTTCACTGCAGTTTTTTTCCTTCAATTTCCAAAACCTAATAACATGGTTATTCTCATTGTATTTTATCCTTACCCATCAATGTCAAATAATACTTGTTTTCCATGTATATTAGGGATATTAAGCTTTTGCTTCAAACTAAATTAAAGTTAAAAAAAGAAGTGAGCTGGTTCAAATAAAAAATCAAGTACGTAAGAGTATACTTAGTACGAAAATAAGGCAGGAATTCTGAAAGTAGTAAGTCAACAACTCCTATTTGAGAAACCCTGCTCTAAGCGAGGGAAATGTCACAGAATCAGTACTGCTCTCCAACATGTTTCACGTGCATCTGACATCTCAGGTATTCAGAACAGCATGATCTGGAGGAACAGCATGATCTGGAGGGACAGCATGATCTATTGTCCAGTTAAGAGAAAAGAGATGACTCTCCAAGATTCGAAGTCTTAATTTACTATTAGAAATGTGAATTGAAGTTTAAGTCCCACTTACTGCTACTACTACGTTCATGGAAATATCTGGGGTTTAATTACTTCATAAAGTAGGGGCGCCTGGTGGCTCAGTCGTTAAGCGTCTGCCTTCGGCTCAGGGCATGATCCTGGCATTCTGGGATCAAGCCCCACATCAGGCTCCTCTGCTGGGAGCCTGCTTCTTCCTCTCCCATTCCCCCTGCTTGTCTCTCTCTCACTGGCTGTCTCTCTCACTGGCTGTCTCTGCATCAAATAAATAAATAAAATCTTTAAAAAAAATTACTTCATAAAGTAGAACAAATACTACTGATTTATCTTTCAGGCACATTTCCACCACAGTTTGGATGGGAGGTAAAGGAAGTTGTCTTTTACTGGGATTCATACAGAAATACAAATAAAGCGAGCAATGGGATGAAGTCAAGGAAGAAACTCTGAAAACAACTGTAAGCCTATGCCCGACAAGTAGACTACTACAAAAAGGTTAATGTGGTGTTCTGCAAACTGTGATCTACAGGTCTGCAGAATCACTCAGGATGCACACTACAAATGCTGAATCTTGGACCCCATCACACTCTTACCAAATTCAATGAGAACATAGGAAGATGCTTGTCTGGTGAGCTTACCAGGTGCTTTTTATTCAGAGGTGGTTACTACTGACTTCACGTACTTTTCAAAACCAAAAAGTCAAGTCAAACCCCACCACAAATGTTAACTTGAGAGTCTGTTTGGCTTTAGGCAGTTCATCTCACTGCACTTCTGTGGAAATTTCATCTGTCTCACACTTACCATCTAGTCAGTGTCTCCTCATATTATATCCTAAAGTCATCTAAAATGCAAAGGTGTACTAAAAGAGCTGCTTTTATGAGGGAACCTCTGGCAGATTACTCCAGAAGGTAAATTATAAAAAGGCCAAGAGGAAAAACCAAGCAGTCTATCTGGTAACTGTTCTCAAGAACATTTAACCACTAACTATATAATAAGAAAAATAAACTGTTGCCCATTTTTCTTCTGTGTGACAAGCAAACCCCACCCTAGTAAAGTAAAAAGGAACAAATACTCTGGAAAAGGAACAAGTGATTTAATAATATGTCCATTCTACTGTAACCCGATATTTTACCCAAATTATATCTAATGTGTCAGACTATGTCTAAATTTGTTCTTACATGTATTTCAATAATAAATATCTAATAGTTACATTAAACTAAAATATCGTCATATTACTAAGCAACCAAGCTATTCTAAATGAAATTACACCTAGGTTTTATTCATGAGTTGAAGCCTTTCTGACACACCCTATTTCTGGATGGAAAAATTCAGTATTACAAAGGTGTCAATTCTCTCCTTAATTAACATACATATTTCAATATGATTTCCTAACAAAATACAATGAGCTTTTTTATTTGAGGAAATAATAAAAGTTATCTAACAAAACAGGATATCCAGAGAAATTATAAAAGGAAGGCAAATAAGGAAGATCATCGCCCTCCAGTATTAAAACATTTTACAATATAATAGTATTCAAAACTAACAGAATAGCTCAGAAATAATGACAGCCAATATTTACCAAACATTCAGTAAGTTAACTATGTGTGTTCAGTAATTTATCATCATAAACTACTCTGTAAGGTAAATACTATTGTTATATCATTTTAGAGATGAGGAAACTGAGGCAGAAGGAGATTAAATAACTTCCCTAAGGGTACACACACATTAAAGGAGTCAGGATGTGAACACAGATAACCTAGTTCTACATTCTGCATCCCTAACCACCACCATATGATGTACTACTAAGTCTAAGAGAAGCAGACTTCAATACATGATGAATTGAATATACAAAAGTACCATTTCAAAATATTTGGAAACAATGGCAAATTTAATAGTGTTAAGACAAATAACCAGCCATTTGTTGGGGTTTTTTTTTTTTTTAAGTTGATTCCCAATACATCACTCCTTTCACAAAAGTAATTTTAAAGATTTATTTATTTATTTATTTATTTATTTGAGTGCCAGCGAGCATACGCGAGCAAGAGCACAAGTGGGAGGGGCAGAGGGAGAAAGATATCTCGAGCAGACTCTGCGCTAAGTGTGGAGCCCAACGCAGGGCTCTATCTTAGGACCCCCAGATTACGACCTGAGCCAAAACCAAGAGTCGGATGCTTAACTGACTGTGCCTCCCAGACACCCCTCACAAAAGTGATTTTAGATGAATCAAATACTTAAATGCAAAAGACTGAAACCGTAAGAAGAAATATTTTTTAAAAATAGAAAAGGACTTTCTAAAACATTAAATTCTTAGGCCATAAAAATAAAAGCTGATCAATTCAACATGATAATTTAAAATGCATGAAAGGCAAGCAAAGAAATACATACTAATTCAAAGAAAACAGTATTTGTAACATGTAATATGCAAAAGGCTAATTTCATTAATCTACAAAGACACCTATACACTAACAAGAAAAATGACAACTCAAAAAAAAAAAAAAAAAACCCAGACTTTTAGGGCATGTGAGCTGTATTTCAATTTTTGAAAAAAAAAAAAATGGGCAAAAGGCATTAAGAAACAATTCACAGAAACATACACACAACCAGTAAATGAACCTACCAAAATATAAACATCTTCATTTACATTTAATGATGTGAAAATTAATTCAGGAGATAAAATTTTACAACTTTAAAATGGACAAAAACTAGTTAGTTCGATAATACCCAGATTTAGTTCTCTACCATTTCACACTGAAAAGAATTAGGGCTTCTTTCAGAAGAAAGAAATTTTCTGGGGTGGAAAATTGCCAAATGAGCCTGAAATAGCTTGTCTACCAGAAAGCAAAGAAGCTACCAATGACTACTGGAGTACTGTCAAAAAAACATGGGATCAGCTTGAAGGGACTCTTACTGACCAAAAATGGGACTTTTTGAGCATCATAAAGACTAAAGACAGGAATTAACTGAAACATTTCAGAAATGTTTAAGACTAAAAGTTTATGACAAAACTTAAAAACAAAAAGAAAGAAAAAATCAATCCTAAAATACAAAATTTACCAGAACACCAACTCATTCTTAAAATTGGTAAAGGGGAAAAAATTGAACATTCACCTGTCTTTCCTACATGAACTGTATACCAAGGTAACTCAATACTTGATGAAAGACCATGTCCTTTAGTTGAAAATCTCAATTAATAAACACAGAAAAGAATAATAGAATATCACCAATTCTCGGGGTTCCTGGGTGGCTCAGTCGGTTGGATGTCTGCCTTCGGCTCAAGTCATGATCCCAGGACCCTGGGATCAAGCCCCAAGTCAGGCTCCCTGCTCAGCGGGGAGTCTGCTTTTCCCTCTCCCTCTGTCCCTCCCCCTGCTCATGCTCTTGCTCGCTCTCTCAAATAAATAAATAAAATCTCAAAAAAAAAAAAGAAAAAAGAAAAAAAGAGTATCACCAATCCTCTAAAGGTAGTGATCCTTCTGTTCCAAGAGAAAAAATACCCTTCAGGATCATGCTTTTGTTTTTTTACAATTATCTTCTATTACCTGTAAATTTTTAAACACTGAGTTGAAAACTTTTCTATTATAATCATTATTAGCAAATTTGTGCTTTTTAAACCTGCTTATTGTCCTGTCACTATTTTGAGAAAACAAAAAAATTCTATTAACAGTGAAGTTACAATACATACCAAATAGTCTCTTTTTCTAGCAAGATTCTAGTTTCTAATGACTATTTTCAAACAGAAATCACATTACCAATCACTAACAGGTTTCTTAATTAATTTATCTGCATATCCCGTAGGAAATATGTGTCAAATTCAGTCTCGAGAATGAAGGAATCATATCTACCAAATAGGTTTTCACTTCCTACGACACGGAGAATCAGACTGGGTATAAACTACTAAAGCTCTCCCAAAAAGAAAAGCGCTCCCAACACTCCTATAGAGAAGACAAAAATGCTTACCCGTATTTTCCAAAGAGTGAAACCGTTGTTCCTCCCACAGGCACTGCCTTTCCTGGTCCATACACATCCCATATTGTGAGGGCCACCTGGGCATTCCTGGGCAGGTCAGGGTACTTAACTGGCAGTTTCAGCCATTCATTCCAGCTATGGAAATAAAGTCAACATAAACACAATACTATGGAATCTCTGCAATATCTCTGCAATACTAAGGAAGTAAAATGTGTCGTGTGTGTGTGTGTGTGTGTGTGTGTGTGTGTGTGTGTGTGTGTAAACTTCCTTTTAAATGAACAAACCGTGTAAGAAGATCTGTCTGGAGAAAATGGCCCAAAAGATTAGGTTAATACTACAAAAAATGAAGCACTTACCTTAATTTTGATGTGGGCAACTTCAAGTTTAAATACAGAACACATGAAAAAAATTTTGAAAAGCCAAGCTTATGAAAATCAACACTGGTAAATTCTTTAATCAAGAAATTCCAGAGGCACCTGGGTGGCTCAGTGGGTTACATGTCTGCCTTTGGGTCAGGTCATGGTCCCAGGGTCCTGAGATTGAGCCCCATGTAGGGCTCTCTGTTCAGCGGGGAGCCTGATTCTCCCACTCCCTCTGCCTTTCCCTCCTTGTCCTGCTCGTGCTCGCTCTCTCTTTCTCCCACTCACACAAATAAATAAATAAATTCTTTTAAAAAAAAAAACGGAAGAAAAGAAAAAAATTCAGACAGTATCACTAAGACACAAGGAATGTAATAATGGCTAATAAAAATCTGGGAAAACACGAACCTATCAGAACCAAACTTGTTTTGAACCAAACTGTGATCATCTATAAGCTTTCTCCAGAACATAGTTTTATGTTATGAAGAGAACAAACTCAGAATCACTCAAAATGCTGCTACGGATAATATTGTCCTATAATATACAACAGTACCTCAACAAAGCAGAAAACCACAACCAAAACTTTAAAGAGGTCAAACTAGACTATCCACTACCTTCATAACATGAAGAAGTTACCACTACCTTCATAACATGAAGAAGTTACCAAGTTACCACATGCTTTGGACACACATGTGACAATTTTTAACATGAGATTTTTCTGCTCTTCAAATTATTTCATTAACACCGATAATGCTTAGCTATCAGTTTTTTATGCTTCTAAAGCACAGCTGTAGATATCATTTCACTAAGGAATGTTTGTTCTTAATAATTTAGTCATGACAACACAGCTCTTCTTTTAAATTCTCTATTCATCTCTGCAAATTTTCTTCTGCATTCAAACTTCACACTGAATCTATTTGATAATTTCAACTCCCTTAAACAACAGATGGCTTTTAAAATCCCAAAAGAAAACTATGCAAACAATACACAAAGTAATACCCAGCAGACACACAGAACTGTTTGTTTACTTAAAATTATTCTGTTTGCTCAAAATTATTATCCAAGGGGCATATCCCAGTCTAGGTCAAACACATCTGCATTGGTAAGAAACTGAACAGAATTTTCAAAAACTTAAAGGACAAATCATTTATACCCACCATATAAATTCAAGGACTTGTAGGAAAATTCGACATGACTACCAATTTAAAGGAAAATCAAAGTTATTAAATCCTTTTCTTCTAGGAAGTTCTTTAAAAAAATAAATCATATGCTCAAAAAAGCCATTCTCCACTACAGATAAACTTGAGGAAATAAATAAATTTATTTAATTATTATCCACACAGTGGTCCAGACTGAAAAGGTAAATACTAAGCAGTGTCATTTTGTGACAAGGAAAAAACCAGAGATCCATTAACACAGGATAAAGTTAGAAAAATTTGCAACAATTTCTAAAATGAACTATGAAAATTCTTACCTCTATATTCTGTCCTTTGCCTAGAAGATAATGCTTATGATCAAGCAATCACCTCAATCCTTTTGCCATCCAAAACCATGCCCCCCCCCACAGTTTTCAAATCAAAGCAACTACCACTTTAACTTGCTTTACACTAGACTTTTGCAGAAGAGTTCTTTTGAAGAAAATGAATCTGCAGCTATAAAATAGTTTCAAAACTACCTAAGATATTCTAGAAATTATGAAAAGATCTGATCAGACATCTAAGAGCTGTGAACTCTTAACACCATTTTGTTCTCTCCCTCCCCATGCATCATCCCTTCCCCACAACTGCAACCCTCACTGAGCTTATGACTAAATCCACCTGCCACCTGGGTGGCTCAGTAGGTTAAGCCTCTACATTGGGCTCAGGTCACGAACCCAGAGTCCTGGGATCAAGCCCCACGTTGGGCTCCCTATTTAGCAGGAAGTCTGCTTCTCTTTTTCCCTCTGCACACCCGGCCCCTATAACTGGGAATTTGCTTTTTCTCTAATTTTCTTTATTGCTAAGGCATGGAACAAAACCACTATACAATTTCCCTTACCAAGAAAAGTGGAACTCACCATAAATGTTGACTGTCTAGACCTAAATTTGTAGTTTTAAGACTTTTTTGAAGTCACAAGCCACCTCAAAAAAGCTAACAAAAGTTTTGAGTTCTGTCCCTGTAAAAATGCATAAGATACAAATTTCTGCATACAATTTCAGGTTTTTACAGATTTCCTGATTCCAGTTTAAAAACCCAACACAGGGATAACTGGGTGGCTCAGGTGGTTAAGAGTCTGCCTTTGGCTCAGGTCATGATCCCAGGGTCCTTGGATCAAGCCCCGCGTCGGGCTCCTTGCTCAGGAGGAAGCCTGCTTCTCCCTCTGCCTGCCGCTCCTCATCCTTGTGCACTCTCTCTCTCCCTCTGACAAATAAATAAAATCTTAAAAAAAAAAAAAAAAACTTCTAAAAACAAAAAAACAACACAATTAAGAAACCCTGGTCCATTGTTTTAGATGTTTTTATGGTACTATAGTTTTCTTTAAAAAAGAAATATACAGAAATACCATTAAAATGATATAATATTTGGAATCTGCTTCAAAATAACTGCAGGTATAGATGAAACACAATTGGCTTTGAGTTAGTAATTACTGAAGCTAGGTGACTGGGCCTTGGAAGTTCATTATATATTATTCTCTCTGTATTTACAGGTTTGAAATTTTCCAAAATAACAAGTGTGTATATATGTGTGTGTATATATACACATATGCATACATACTTGGGTGTGTTTGTATGTGTTTATAGTTAGCCACAGAAAGACTACTAAAGAAATTACACTATTAAAACAGTTGGTTTCGATGTAGCCAGATCACTAGAGCTCAGGTTTCTGCTCTCTGAAAAACCCTTTCCAGCCTACTACACCACACTTGGTAGACACAGGGTTATGTGCTCAACAACACAACCTGGTAGTCCCATTTGGTCACACCTTGTCTTCATTAACACTGTGGGTATAAGTTCTCTTAAGAGGCACACAACCTGTGTATCCTGCCTTGAGCCTCCCAGGGTGCTGAATAACACTCACTGAAGGTACAACAAAACTATACCACATAATCTATCAAATAAGAAGAGACAGAGACAAGACTCTAAATTTAGGACCCAAAAGAGTGTTTTGGAAAAACAGGAACTTCATGTTCATTATATTTACCTTGCATCCCAACAATAGTTTGCTAACATACCATGCTCAATAAACCATGAACTTAAAAAAAAAAAGGTTTCATATTTAAAATAATAATAAAAATCTTATCAGAACAGATGACAATAGACACTTCTGTTGTCTGAGAGATTTCATCAAATCTGAGCACCAAATACCAGGTTGGACAACATTTCATACTATCCAGGAATGTTCACATGTTCAGGGCACAGAGTGGTAGAAAATGTAAAGATGTTACACATGTATTTTTGGTTTGGGTCATTTTGTGAATCAGTCAAGTTCTTATAAAAATATGTCAATATACTGAATACAAACACAAATTCACTTCTACCTAAATGGCACTCATAATACTACTATATATGATACTTTATTCCATCTGTGTAGGTTACTGCTTTAAACTACTGGATCAATGCTTATAGGTATTAAATACAATTTTTTTAAAGATTTCCTCTGTAATCCCTACCAAATCATACTTGCAACATCTATAAAGAAATGAGAGAATAGTCTGGAACCCACCATATGCAAGACAACAACTTACTTCCATCTCGTACTAAATGCTTTGTAGGATGTTCTCACTGGCAAAGCCAGAGGCTTCCCTTCTGCAAAAACTTGACAAGTAACATAAAGGTCAGAGCATGTCTCTTGGTACAGTCCTGAAAACTTCAACATTGGGTCTTCTAGAACAGCTTTATAACTCTTCTGTTCTCTCTTCCCTTCCAAACTTCCTCTGGAGGCATAAGAACAATAATGTTTAGACATATTTTTTAAACATATACACAACAAATACTAAGAACAGTTTATGGCTGTATTGCAGCAACCGTCTGCTACCTCAACATTTTCTTGAATATAAAATTAAAGTCACTTTTACATCTAATAAAGGTCTCTTAAAGTCCCAATATACCTAAGATCATTCCAATCTTCACCAACATATTTCTCTATTTTAGGCTTTTACTTATTTTAAATCCTGTCACCAACTTTTGATCTACCTTCTAGCTATCACCAGTTTTCCAGGCCTTAGTTTCCCTTTGTTAAATTCAAGCTGAGCACTTACTCATGTATTCATTCATTCAACAAACATTCACTGTACTAGGCATAGCAGACCAAAAATGAAAGATAAGATAAACAACACAACATTACAAGAAGATGATCTTTGCTTCCACTTATTTTGAACTGCATATTTTTTTTATTACTCTTTAAATTCTGTTACAATGTAGGGGCGCCTGGGTGGCACAGCGGTTAAGCGTCTGCCTTCGGCTCAGGGCGTGATCCCGGCGTCATGGGATCGAGCCCCACATCAGGCTCCTCTGCTATGAGCCTGCCTCTTCCTCTCCCCTGCTTGTGTTCCTTCTCTTGCTGGCTGTCTCTATCTCTGTCGAATAAATAAAATAAAATCTTAAAAAAAAAAAAAATTCTGTTACAATGTAAATATATTATCTGATCAGTTCTTTAATTAAAAAATACAATGTTGTAAGTCATAAAAGATATGTACAAGACATTAAAAAAGAGGTAGGAACATTGCTTGGACATCAAGATTATGCCAAATATTGTGCCAGGGATTTTATGCACTCTTTCTTACTTTTCACCTTTTTCTCCTTTTATAAATAATGAAGCAGACACTCAGCCATCAAGGTCATTATTCGAGATAACAAAATAAGTAACAGAGATGGCAAAAGAGATCAAAGTGGGGTGCCTGGGTGACTCAGTTAGGTGTCTGCCTTCGGCTCAGGTCATGATCTCAGGGTCCTGGGATCAAGCCCCATGTCGGGCTCCCTGCTCAGTGGGGACCCTGCTTCCCCCTCTGCCCCTTCCCCTGCTTGTGTTCTCTCTCTAAAATAAATAAATAAAATCTATTAAAAAAAAAAAAAAAAAGAGGCCAAAGCCAATGGCCCTCCTACTACAGAAAAACATACCAAAAAGTTTCAGGAGCAGATAAACTTGCTTGGGAGCAAGAGCTTAGTATCCCAGATAGATGCCTGAAATGAGCCCAAGCAATATATGGGAGATGAGAGCCAAAAAGGTAGGGAGTCATCCCAGAAGAAAAGAACACCATATACAGATGCAAAGAAGCAAGAAGGTATGTTTGGGAAACTACAAGTTGTTCGGTATAGCTAAAGCATAAAGCTCATGAGGTAAAGAAGCTAAAGACAAGAATGAAAAGTAGGTAGAAAATGAAGCTAGTAGCCACCATATTCAGTACAGTACTTGACACAAAGTGAACATTCAAAAATCTGTTAAATAAATTATTTGAAGTGAGAGTAATGTAATCAGATTTGTACTTTTGGCAGGGCTATAAGAACATAATGGAGAGGAAGGACTGAAAGCAAGGAGATCAGTTAGAGGACTTTCAATCCGGGGTGCCTGGGTGGCTCAGTCAGTTAAGCAGATGCCTTACGATCAGGTCATGATCCCAGGGTCCTGGGATAGAGCCCCACATTGGGCTCCCTGCTCAGTGGGGAGCCTGCTTCTCCCTCTTCTGCTCCCCCTGCTTGTGCTGTCTCTCTCTCTGTCAAATACATAAAATCTTTAAAAAAAAAAAAAAAGACGACTTTCAGTCCACATTAAAAAGGAAAAAGGTAGACTAAGGCCAAGGTTGTGGGGTAAAAAAGGGGGCACGATCAAATATATGAAGGCAGATTCAAGACAATTCGTGAATGATTAAACAGAGAAGGTAAGAGAGGGGTGTGTGCAGAACTCAGTTTCCTGTCTTAACCAACCCGATGAATGATGCCAACAATCACCAAAATAAGTGAGACAACACAAGAAGATCAGAATCAGAGGGGTAGGCTAATGATGTGCCAGTCTCAGACAAGTTACTTTCAAAGTGCTTTGGCACATCCAAAGTGATCATGTCTTGCAGGCGGTTTGGTATCTGGTTATGGTGCTAAGAAAAGAGACAACAAAATGCAACTAGCTATTAAAACTGTCGCAATAAACTAAAAGTCTGGGGAGAATAAACTGAATTAAAGAATTCATTATTCGCTCATTATATAATTCTAAGTTGACACTTCCTGCCCCCCCAATAATCAACAATGGCAGTCTCAGAAGCTAAAAAATAGTACTGAATTTTGCCAAATTTATGCTTTATCTTTGCCTCAAAATACCCAATGTGTGTGTGTCTGTTAATGACAGACCAGTGTTTTTTACTTTTTTTCTTTTCTTCGAAGGTTCAAAAGTTTCAAAAAAAAAATATTCATATGTCCAAGAAATACTGAGAGGAATGAAACTGAAGGAAAGCCCTTTATCAAATGACAGTAATACAGTCCTATATAAGCATTGAGTGCCACATGCTGTAGAAATTTCCTGCAATGGGTGTGTAAATTATTTTACAAAAGTATAGTTTGGTTGTTGAAATATTATTTTTACTACGACCACAAAATGGACAGTAAAAGATTTGTCAGAGTCTGAAGTAAGTAACTTCTGAAAATAAAAACAATCCTTCAAAGATGCATCTGACAACTAAGAAAATGTATTTACTGCATGTATGCAGCCCTCTGCCAGAGGCACATTAGATGAATACTGACTAAACATATTATGAATGATATGATTCAGAATTTTGATAGCTTTCACATATGAAAATACTTGTATAAAACTGCCTTAAAAGAGACATAATTTCCAACTCAGTCCTACCCATCCCCAATCTTGGTTCCATTAATCTCATCTCAAGATGTCATGCCCTTGGCCTTTACTTCAACTGTGATGCTCCAAGATCTTCCTGCAAGGCCTTTTCTCATACCTTCTGGTCGCTTTGCAATTGGCACCCTCATCTTTGACTGACTCCCAATTTCCCTGGCTAAACAATGTCACACTGCCTCAAGATTCGACGTAAGCCTCTATCACCTCCCGTGATTCTAATACTGTATCCATGTACTCATCTTATTCTCAACTACCAGATCTGCCTGTGTCTCTCCATAATTTCTGTAGCCTCCATTCCACCTGCCAGACCTGTTCTAAAGTACTAATGTTGGGAGGACGACTTTACTGAGACTTGATTTCTTAATCTGTAAAATGTAAAAAACTTCAAAAGGTTGCTATCAGCAGCAAAATGCTTTGAAGACAGTAAAACACCATGGGACTTAAGGGCATATTCCTACCGCTATCCTTCTCCCAGAGACCTAGCCCTCAAACCTTTCACAAGCCCCCACCCCCCCTTTGCTCCGGTTTTCCTCAGCTTCCCTGGCTACAACCCTCCCAGCCGCCCCCAGGACGCCTTCAGGCTAATAACCATCTTCTCCCCACCAACCCACAGGCCCCTGTCTCAGCGTCCCTAAGCCCCAGCAATCCCAGTCACTGCCCCGATTCTCTCACATCTTAAGCTGCACGTTGATGTCCAGGTCACAACTGTAGATGTAGTGAAATTTCTCCGCTTCCCCCATGGCACTCTGCAAAAGCAGCACCAACTGCTAGAAACAAGGCGGTGGAAAGACGCCGGGAGTGAACAGGCTGAGCCCCACAACACTGGCGCTTCCGGTTCCGCCTCTCACGCCTGGTGCCACCAATCCTTGCCCGTAGTGCTACCTGACGCAGAGGAACTCCCCGCCCAACTTTTCCTTCTGCGCATGTGCAAGAGGAGACCAACATGTTGCTTAAGGGTAGGATTCCGGAAATACGGCCTATCTGGTTACATTCCAGGCTTCCGGTGTTTTTCCTGTCTTAACAGAACTTTTTTTTTAAGTAAAGCTGTCGTTTGAGCTTGAGCTGTTCCTAAAATCAAAAGAAAATTCAACTCAAAAAGAATGTTAACAGACTTAACGCGTTGCAGGCTAAACAGAGAGCAATCACAAGAATTAGAATTTTGCGACGTTTTATTTCCAGTGGCCTTTCGGAAAATTGCAGATTTAATCACTAATTTGCTATCTCAAGGAAAAATTTCCTCTTTGTGCTGTAAAGAGTGGAGAAAGGACTAGACAAAGAACCGAGAAACCTGGGTTCCAGTTTGGCTCTACCGATATTTATGATACTTTGAGGAAAACATTTGGTTCTTGTTTACACTAGTAATATTCAGACCCAGTGTAGTTTTCAAGACAACCCTAGTTAGAACCTAGTAACATCCACCAACGATCTAGAACTCAGTTTTCTGAATCATCTGAACTCCTACAATGCTTATTTTTATAATTTAATATCTAATCTCATAATCTTTATTTCTAACTAGATTCAAAACTCTTGGAAGGCAAGAATAGTGTGCCATTTACTTCTATACCTGCCCCCATTAGTGCTTAATGCATTGTTGAGTTTAGTAATTCCTATTTTTATTATTGGTGATATCGAATAAAATTTTCCATTTTGTATATGTTTAT
This sequence comes from Ursus americanus, assembly GCF_024610735.1. Classification (NCBI taxonomy): domain Eukaryota; kingdom Metazoa; phylum Chordata; class Mammalia; order Carnivora; family Ursidae; genus Ursus; species Ursus americanus. The sequence continues at coordinate 30,243,127 of NC_142145.1, forward strand.
TTTTCACTGCCACATTGTGACAAGGACATGGCTAGAGTTTGCATAAATTACAGTAATTAGGGGGAAAATATGTTTCAAGGAAAGGTTAGAAGGAGTGTAGCTATTTAAGTGGGAAAGGCAAAATGTGGCTTCTGCATAATGCTTTGGCCAAAGTAAGTTCTCACAAATACTTGTGAAAGCAAGACTATGGAAAAAACATGATAGTTATTCTCCTATAACTTAAAATTCCCACAAAAAGAGAACAGAACTGATATGTTATTAAATATAACTACTACCAATGGTTGGAACTTATAGGAAATATAATATCAGCAAACAATAAAAATTAAACTTTCTAGTCATCAGAGCTGTCCAACAGTAAAACAAATAATTACAAGTGCCCCATCTATGGGATAATTCCAGGAATGGGTGTGAGGTTTGATGTGAAACAGGTTTATCAAAATTGAATAAAATTGTGACATTTTGTGAAGGACAAATTCTTTGATCCTAGTGCTAACTTAAATTACTTTCATTATGTTAATTAATGTATAGACCTAAGTAAAACTCCATATGTATACATACATATATCTAACTTAAAATTCTTATAAATTACTTTTTAATTTTACAAATTCAATATAAAAAACTTCAAATTAACAAACTTAATATAATACGTAGTCTTTTTGCTGAAACTATTGCCTACAACATGTATTGACTCCTCCTACAGGACTGATTCTTTGAAATTCAGCATGTCTGTACAGCTGTATACCACATAGCAATACAATTTTCTTGCCTCCTTTTTTATTCAAATTACTATGAAATCTTCATGAGTATAAGTACCATAATGGCATTTGACTTTTACTTGGACCCCCAAAGCATTTTTTTTGGTCTTAAGTCTATCTCTGTCCATTTCTCCTTAGCTCATGACAGTTAAAAAAATAATACTAATTGACCCAACACAGTATTAAAAATAATACTAATTGACTGGTACTAATTGACTACAAACACAGCACAGATAAAGGCATAAAAATGAAGTGTCAGTACTTAGTTCTAAGATATTCATTTATAGAATCCAGGATAGACCTATATTAACTTTTTAAAGATAATCATCAAGAAAAAATACATTAAAAATTAATAATAGGGAAATCTTAGAGGACTGGATTGTAATTGTTAGAGATATTAATGCAACAACAATAACAATAACCAAAAAAACTAATGCACCAGTTAAGGAGGAGGATTTTGGCAGGTCATGGAAGCATGGTATAAGTCACAGAAACCAAAACTGGAAGTGCCTTTCCTAGACCAACCTTGAGTCAGGAGGATGTTGGTTTGGAGATCTGTGTATCACAGTCCAGTTGGCAAGGCCATGTTCATACAGGAAATGGGAGCCTTAGGCATCATACTCTGAAAGGAAAAGAGTGATATTTTTTCCCACGTGATCCCACAAGTCATAAATATAACACTTATAATACACAATTTGTATTTCAAGAATCTACAGTTCTATAGATCACTGCCTACTGCCTGTCTGTAGGGAAGTATTTTTTATGTATAGGTGTTTTCTTTGTATGGTAGGCTACTTCATGGCTACTTGGGCCTATATTTAATTCACCTCTCTGCAGTTGTAGTTTGGATTTTGTGGGTTTTTTCTCCATCTCTTTCAATCTCATGTTTAATTATTCAAATAACAGATTTTAATGATACCTGTTCATTCCTTCAAGTTGCCCAGGACTCAAGTGTGTTTCATCAGTTCCTGTCACCTAATTTCTTTTCTTTCACTAGTAATAAAAAATTGCACTTATAGCTTAAAAAAGGAACCATCTGTTATTAAGCTTCTATCAAGAAAGAAATGACTATGGGGGCCTGGGTGGCTCAGTTCGTTAAGTGTCTGCCTTCAGTTCGGGTCATGATCTCGGGGTCCTGGGATCAAAGGGTCCAGCAGGGAGTCTGCTTCTCCCTTTCCTTCTGCTTCCCTCCCCCCACTGTTCCTGTTCTCTCTTGCTTGCTCTCTCTCTCAAAAAGATAAATAAATTCTTTAAAAAATAAATAATAAATAAAAAAATAAAACTATCATTTAAAAAAAGAAAGAAATGGCTATGATATCATGAGATTAAAATGGCATCATTATTCCCTTTTCTTCAATTTTAAAAAAATGCCTTTACAGGTTTTCCATTTACTCCAGGTGTTTTAGAACCTAATTACATGATAGAACAAATAGTGTCAGGAAACTTGAAAACCCCTACCTCATAAACCAAGACTCTTGGCCTGTTACCAAGTTACAGTGTGGAAAATGGTGGACTTTGAGAAAGTCTGCTAATGTGGGGGAACCCACAAGGCCTGAGCAGTTCCATTCAAGAAGGTAATTTCTATCTGCTACAAAATGGGGAAAAAAAAATCAAAAGCATGAGGTATTCTGGGAAATAATTAACATATATCTTGCATGTGTGTGCCTTTGTAATACTTCTATTATGTAATAGAAGCAGCTCCTCTTTCTGTATTACAATTGAGAAAAGAAAACTTGTAGCTGAATAATATTCCTATCAAGAATCTCAGCTATAAAAGAGAAATGGAGTCCTATCTCCCCTAGGAAGTATGATTAGGTCATGCCCTAGGAACATTGTTGTAGGGGGATCTCGGTGTCTCTTCATCTCTCTCACTAATATGAAAGTGATCTCTTATGCAGCCCTTGGAAAGGAGACCAAAAAACAGTGTGAGAAATATCTGATCGTTATTTATAGTCTTTGAGTCAAGATTTTAAAAGATTTTTGAGGTGCCTGGGTGGCTTAGTTGGTTGAGCACCTGACTCTTGGTTTTGGCTTGGGTCATGATCTTGGGGTCATGGGGTCGAGCCCCCATGTTGGGCTCTGCACTGGATGAGGAGTCTGCCTGACATTCTCTCTCCCTTTCCCTCTGCCCTTCCTCCCGCAACTTGTGCTCACTCTTAAGGTCTCTCTCTCTCTCTCAAATAAAAAAATCTAAGCCCCATCAATTCTGGGCTTTTGCAAAATCGCACTAGATCCTGGAAGAGTCTCCACCCTCCTCCCCCACCTCTGCCAAAGGAACTAGATCTTTGCACTGCAAGCCTAAGCTGGTTTCCTCAGAGAGAAACTTCCTCTGGCCTCACCTTCCTTCCCAACACTGATGAAGTCATCTCACTCAAAAATCTATCCCTCTTTGCATTCTTCTTTCACAGTACTTTCAAGAGTTTCAATCACAATTATTTGGTTAATGGCTGTCTCCCCCACTAGGCCATGAGCTCTGCAAGAGAAGAATTGTGTACATTTTATTCAGCACTGCATCCTACTTCAGTTCCTGTCACAGGGCAGATGTTGTATAAGCAAAGTAGGGAAGAAACTAGCATTTGAAAAACTACTATATGTCAGATAACGGTTAGGCAATTTCACATCTATTATTTTATTTAACTAGTTAACAAATTAATGAAGTAGGTGCTGTTACCCTATTTTACAGAAAAGTAACAATAAGGTAGATTAAGTGATTTGTATACAATGAATAACTTAATACATTGCAGAGCTAAGCGGGTCTGACTCCAAAAGGCATGATATGTTTACCGAACTGTAAGGAAATATTGCAGAACAATTCCTGAACTTACATTTTACAACAGAAAAAAAATTGTTAATGGCAGTATCTTTAGCATTCTCGGTGTTAGTTATTTAGCACTGCCATTGATCCCTCTGCCTCTCTGTAGATTATCTTCTCAGGTAAACATCTTGATTTATTCCAGATTAACTCCATAGAGGGAGGAGATTTTGGTCCGCTTAGCATCTTTGCAGGTCATCCATTTATGTAATAAATATTTACTGAGTGCTTAAATGTGTCACAAACCACACCAAGCTTTATACTAGACATTGGCCCCTCCAGTCTCACCAGGGAGAAAATGGTATTCCCCATCTGCATGTGATGCCACCACTGGCATCCCTCAGTGTGTGTTCCCTATGTCATCATGCAGCCTAACTTGTAAGATCACAGGGCACAGAGCTTCAGTTCATTGTTCTGTGGATATTGTGGGTTGACAATGACTTTAGATATTCCTGAGAATTCACTGCTGTTGGGAAACCCATTGCAATGAGTGCATTCTCGGCTCACATTATGTTTGATCTGCAATTCTGATCTGTGTTCATTCTTTACTTGTGCTTCTACAAGCTCCACAGGACGGAGCTGCTGCTGTTATTTTTGGCACTTCTTATTGCCTTGCCTGTGTGCATTTGTGTTTGTGCATGAATATTTAATCACAGAAAGGTTGCTGACCCAACACTCAGACTTGCTTGTCTGAGACAGAAGGAAGAGGAGCAATCAGGGTCTGAGTCCATAGGCAATAATTAGTGACACAAGTAATTCCTCGTGATCTCTTGAGTCATTTTAAGTCACTTTGCCACCTACCCAGATGCTGTAAATGCACAGGGAAAGAGTAACAGAGACTCTAAAAAAGGAAAAGACCCTCACTGTGTTGCAGGAATTTATCTTTTAATAAGAAACAAAACAAAAAGCTTATGTAAACACTAAAAGAATCCCTGGAATGAAAAAGAAAGGGGGAAAGAAGGAGAATTGTCCACTGGAGAGTCTGCTTGGATTTAAGCCATTCATTACTGTAAGAGCTCCAAATGTTAATACTCTTTCCAGAATGAGAGGGATACTTGTCAGGCTGGAGGGGGAATTTAATAAGGGAACAAACTTAAGGCTCAAAGGAGAGAACACCGGGACTTCCATCTTCTCAGAGAAACCAAGTCTAACCAAGGTGCAGGGCAAAACATTGTCTCTTTTTCTATCTTAAGAACTGTAGGAGGAGGTCATGAAGAGGATGTGATGACAGGTTGACCCCGAAGCTGGCTCCAGGCAGTCACAGGCTCCTCGCCCCCTCCCCTGTCCTGTACTGTACGTTGTGCCCACCATTCCCATAGTGGAACCGTTTGGAAGGATTCAGCTTTGTTGAGCAATGTGGTGTTGAGACCCTCTGGAGAGTACACATAACTGAGCTCTTTTAAGGCCTCGATATAAACTGTCAAGATTCTAACAAGCGGGTACAGGGATCCATTCATCTTGAGGCACCCAATTACCTATTGGTAATTCCTTTGCTTATGAAACCACAACTTCCCACTCTGGAGGGGCTGGCCTCTTACTTCCCATCTCTCCTGGCTCTCTGATTTGGGGAAGATGGAAGCAATTTCAGATTTCCCCTGGAAACTCCCCAGTCGGGGAACCAACAGAGACAAACAACACAAAAGCACTGTTCGATACTGGGGCTCTTCATGGCAGTTAAGAGGAAACAGAGGCTTTCCAGACCTCATAGACTCTTAGAATTGGAGCTAAGTTTTAGTTGTTTTGTGAAATGGTAATTTTCTATTTGTCTCTTAATGTTTGCTTAAAGCTATCAGTTTTAAATAATATCTTTTCTATTATTCTATATTCAGATTGTACCTTTATCTTCACCCAATAGGGGTACACTGATTCTTGTTGTTCACAGTAGTTATGTTCTATAAGGTCACAGGGCAGTGAATCAGTGAATATTGAAATTTTGCTCTTAGGGGAAATAAAGGGTTATGTTCCTGCAAGCCTCCGACCATAACATTTCCGTCAAACAATGAATATATAACCTTGTTTGATGTATGCTTCTGCTTAAACACACCTGATTTAATATATATATTGTTGATTTGTTGACATTGAACTCATGGCCAAAGCACTATAACTCACACCAGAATGAAGCTCACCTATCACATGTATTTTCTCTAGGAGGCACGTTACATTCTTCTTGTGTTAGAAACACCAGAGGGCACTTCAACACTGCACCTGGAGGCCATTTTAAACAGAAATCACCATTGCAAAACACAAAACACAAACAAACAAACCACAGCGTGGCACTAAAAGACTGCAAAAAAGACCATTTGTTTACATTATGAGGAGTGAAACAAGAAGACCCAGCATTGCCTTGTTCGATCTCAGCTGGGAATGTGTATGTCTTCGGTGACTCTGACTTCTCACTGCCCTGTGCCCATCTGTAATGGCTGCGAATATCGATTTGGGGGTTACAGATAAATCTTAACGAGCAAGCAAATGCGTAAATACGGAATCCGTGAATAATGAGAATTGGCTGTATCTGTTCCCCAAAGAGAAGGAAAAGCCTCTCTAGACCAGTGTGTGGATGATGCGCCAGGGAATCTTACTAAACTGAAGATTCTGATTCAGTGAATGTGGGCTGCGGGGCCTGAGAGTCTTCATTTCTAATGAGTGACACTCAAACTGTCTTGAGTAGTACTAATTTGCACCATTCATTTCTCTTGATTTAGAGACACAGAAATTAAGTCCTGTAGGGATTAAAGCAAATTGCTGAGGTCAAGATTATAGAGTTGGAACTGGAGTACGTGTGCCAGAAGACTCCACAGAGGAAATGGACCTCCGGTGATGCTAACATGCACAAAATTAAATCTATGGTTAGGGCTTCCTCTGGCTGCTCTTTGCTTCTCCTCTTCTCCATTCTTTTCCCAAATCTTTTTGCATTTCTTGAAGGCCAACTCTAGCCTATGGAGGGTCTTCTTGATATTTCTTAGGAAGAACAAAAGTTTTGGGTGGCTCAGTCAGTTAAGCATCTGCCTTCAGCTCAGGTCATGATCCCAAGACCCTGAGATGGAGCCCCGGGCTCCCCACTGAGCAAAGAGTCTGCTTCTCCCTCTCCCTCTGCCCCTCCCACCACTCGTGCTCTCTCTCGCCCTCTCTCACTCTCAAACAAATAAATAATATCTTTTAAAAAAGAAGAAGAAGAAGAAGAACAAAAGATTTCTAATAAGATTTCCATAAGCCCAGCTAGGGGTTCCCTCCATTTTTTCCCCACCATGCCTCCATTTTATTACATATCAGTTTGTCCCTCCCCTGCTCAAAACCCTTCAATGGCCCATTACATCTTATGGAATAAAAATCCAGTCTACCTGGGCCTGCTTTAGCTTCCATATTCTTACTTCCGCCTCCTTTTTGTATGTTTTCTTCCACAGCTTCTCAAGGTGGAGTCCCTCTTAGGTTCTACCCACCTGCAGGTTTCTGCACAGCCTGTGTTTGCCCACATATCTTTTGCTTATACTATATATTCTCACTAAAGAGATTCCTTCTTTCCTCTTTGTCCCACTTACTTCAAGAACTAGGCTCATTACATTTAGCCTTCTTGAGGCACAACTTTTCCAAACTCCTAGACATCTATGAAACCCCCACAGTTATTGGTAAGCATAGGTATGTACACTTGTTATCTTGTGTAAGTATCCTGGAACTAAAATTAATTTATCATTGTATTTTCCACAGTACAATAGCATGAAAATGTATTACTACATCTGTTATTCATCCATTCTTTCAACAAAGATCTATTGAACATCTACCATGAGCCAGGTATAACAATTGGAGAGAAAATAGACATAGGGAGGTATAGGCTCTGCTCTCTCTGAGTTACAGTGTCATAGGGAAAGCAAAAACTAAATAACTACAATCATCTTCATTATTCATGCATTCCTTATTTATAAATTTACCTTCTGTCATTAAAATTTATCATTAATACTTACAGTGCTTTTGTGGTCATTTACAGACATGTGCAGAGCAGCAAAAAAATTTGAGTTGTCCAATGTGTACATTCCCAGTTGAGCTAGAACAAGGCAGTGCTCTGCATTCTTGTTTCGGCTCTTATGTTGTAAAATACTGTCCCTTCTCACTTTATTTAGTGCCACGTTTTTTGCATGTTTGTACTTTTTATCAAGGACTTCATTGTTTAAAATGGCCCTCGAACTATGGACTATGAGAAACAAACTGAGGGCTACAGAGGGGAGGGGGTGGGGGAATGGGATAGACCGGTGATGGGTAGAAGGAGGGCACGTATTGCATGGTGCACTGGGTGTTATACACAACTAATGAATCATCGAGCCTTACATCGAAAACCGGGGATGTACTGTATGGTGACTAACATAATATAATAAAAAATCATTATTAAAATAAAAAAAATATTATGCTGTATATTAACTAACTGGAATTTAAATAAAAACTTTTTTAAAAAAAATAAAAATAAAAATAATAATAATAAATAAAATGGCCCTCGAGTATAGGGCTGAAGTCCTGTCTAGTGTTCTTCAATATAAGAAGGTTGTGATATAACTTACATAGAAAATACATGCGTTAGGGTAAGCTTTGTTCAAGCATGAGTTATAGTGCTGTTGGCCCTGAATTCCGTGTTTATGAATCAATAATGCATATTAAATAAGGTGTCTTCAAACAGAAACACACATAAAACAAAATTATGTATTAATTGATGAAAATGTTGTGACCAGAAACATACAGGAATTTATTAACCCTGCATTTCTCCCAGGACCAACAGTTCAGTATCCACGAATTCAGTGTTCATGGCTACCTTACAGAACATAGCTACCACAAATAACCAGAATTAACTGTAATTAGTTATGATAAGTATGAAAAGTGATATAACATTCCATGGGAACACATCAGAATGGTTCTTTACATTTTGGGGGTGCAGGTGAGACAAGAAAGGGTTTGCAGAGGAAGAAAGGATGAAGCAGAGATCTGAAGGATGAGTAGGAGTTGGCCAGGTGACTGAGGAGAAGCATAGATGGGAAGGAAGGAAGAAAAGTATTCCAGGTAGAGAACACAGCCTTGTGTTTTCTCAGAGGAGGATGAATTGAAAGGCGCACACAACACAGTGAGAAGGGAGTATACTACTTTGCCAGGGCAGCCAAAGCAAAGTACCATAAACTGAATGACAAAAATAACTGAAATTTATTGTCTCATAGTTCTGGGGGCTAGAAGTCTAAGATCAAGGTGTCAGCAAGGTTGGTCTGTTGTGGGGGGCAATGAGGGAGAATCTGGTTCGTGTCTCTCTTCTGGCTTCTAGTGGTTTGTTGGCAATCTTTTGTGTTCCTTCATTTCCAGAAGCCTCTCTGCCTTCATCTTCACATGGCCTTCTTCCTATATGCATGTAGGTGTCCAGATTTTCCTGTTTTATAGGGACATCCCTCATATTGAATACCTACTTTGGTATGAACTCATCTTAACTAATTTACATCTGCAATGACCCTATTTCCAAAAAAGTTCACATTCTTTAACAGAGGAATTTTGAGGGGACATAATTCAACCCATCACAGAAAGGAAAGGCAATGAAAGAGGGTGAGAGGTAGGAGAAAGCAGGGCCTGGAAAAGAACACTAAACAGTTCAGCCTTCACTGTGAAGGCAATGCAAGAAAAAAATTGCACTTCAAAGAAGAATCAGGCATTTTTCCAGTGACACTCCTCCAGGTTATATGATTCTAGTTGAAAGACTAGAACGTCTTTGAGCTATTTTATCATTTTGTAAATTGTAGGCAACCAACAGCAAAATAACTGCCTACCGACAAATCCAAACTGCCCTCAACCACTTTTGGAAAAACCCATTTTGACTTGATTTGCATATTCATGGAAATATTTCTGATCTAAAACTATCAAGAATAGTCTTTGAATTCTCCTTTGAACTGGTTATGATATCTGCCTGGTTCTGTCATTGATTAATGAGTAGAACAAAATGGTTAACATGTATTCATTCGAACATCTATATGACAGTCTTGATCTTACCTTTTCTGAAAATTACCTTTTACAAGAATGTGAAGCCCTCAATGGATGATACATCAATAAATGAACTACTACATGAATAAGGTTGTCTAGTAGGTGAACTCTCAAGAGGCAAGATAGTTCAGTTCTAGTTAGTAGCAAGATTGAGAATGGCAGTGGTGAACTTTATTTGAGCTCTGTGTTCTCGGAAAATAAGGATGGTTAAGAAAAAAAACAAAAACCAAAAGACCTACTCTTTGTGATCAAGGAAAATGGCTTACTACATAGAACCACCCTTCTCTCTATGACTTAGATAAAATTTGCTAATGAACCTTTTTATTTATTACAGGACCAGACACAGACCCACCAAATTTCTTCCATTCTTTGTCTAATAAATAACTAACTGAAGTGTCTGTTGTCCAGAAATTAGTACACACACAAAGAAATATTATTTCCTGTTTAAGTGACTGAGAATCCCTCTGATTATAGACACAATCCCTACTGTAAAATCATCCCACCTATAAATTGTCTCCTTCTCCCTGTGAAAGTCTAAGGTGAAACCATCCTGCTAAGAAACTCTGATCTACCCATTTGGGGTGTTCTCCCTATGGTAATAGCCTGAATAAAAGTCATATCCCTCCTTGTTTGGTTTTTGTCATTGACAAAGACCAATCTCAGATTCCAAGTGACTCCAAACAGCCCTGAAATTGGAATGAAATCCAGAATTTAATAGACAACTTGTCAGTTCATTGAAATTATTATTTCCTCTTCAAACTGAGTTCCATTGTCAAGTCTGTTTGTCTTCCCTTTTCCCGTTCCAGAGCTGGAGTTTTCTCCTGCATTTTTTGCATCTATTGTTTGAACATATTGCTGTTGAAACCCTCTATGAGAGGGCTGGCTTTTCTCTACAAAATAACCCCTTAATAAAAATTAAGAAACTTCTTATTAATTACTTATAATTAAACGATTAAAATTTATACAAAGAAAGAGAAAGAAAAATTCTGAAGGTAAAATTATACAACATGCTATTTTGTCTTTACTGATACTTAAAGCATGAAGTTATTTAGTATCACACAAACTTTTGATGATATGTTTTTTAGTGCTCACATTCCCAGCTGACTTGAGGATTATTGAAACTGTTTTTTAGTGTAAGGCACAGAAACTATGGACTCCCCTTTGCTGTAGAAGGCCCCTGTTAAAACGTAAGTTTTTCTCAGCCTGGGTGGTTGAGTGTCTGCCTTCGGCTCAGGTCATGATCTCAGGGTCCTGGGATGGAGCCCCGCATTGTTTTCTCTCCCTGCTCACCTTCTTCTGCTGCTTCTTCCTCTCTCTCTGCTCCTCACCCTGTTCTCTCTCTCCCTCTCTAGCAAATAAATAAATAAATAAAATCTTTAAAAAATAAAATAAAAATAAAAGTCCTGCCGGGACTTAGATCTTCAGGGGTTTGTGATTTTTTATTGTTGTGATTAGCCTCATAAATGATCTCTGCTATAAAGGAAGACCTCACCTTTCAAAATTTCATTTGAACCAGATGATTTGCATATTATATGGATGAGGTGACTAGCATTATGAAATAGCATAATGTATTTACAGGTAGGTATTACTATACAGAAAATATACAGAAAATGTAAGCTTTATTTCTACCTGTGTGGAAAACCTAGAATTGTAAGGTATATGCTACTGTCTGTTGGTGCTTTTTTAGTTAGTGTGCTTTTTTTATTTTTATTTTTTTGCTATTTTTTCATGTGTTTGATTTTTTACCCCACACTGACCAACATGGAATATGACCTTTATTATCCTATACTTACAAAAGACCCCAGAACAGAGCCAGTCAGATATTGGCACTCAAAAAAAAAAAAAAAAGTATTGATGTTAAATTGATTATCTTTTGAATAGTTGCTTCTAGGTGAGTGAGGGTGAGCATTTGCAAATCCCTGTTCTATTAATACGCTAAGCTTTTAAATACTGAGACAAATAGTAGACAAAATAACCTTGGGGCATCCCACTGGAAGTAACTTAGATAAAACTTTCTTTAAAAGTGAACCAGTATGTTCAGTTTTGCTAAGTCCCCAGAGAAGAGTAGTGATTAAACCAAAGCAAGACTCTCCATTTCTGTTTTGCTTTATGGAAGAAGGAAGGAGAGGTAAGATTCCATTGTGCAAGTTCACTAGGTTGTTAAGTGAGTAAATGCAGATGTAGAGAAAAGGGGGAGCAAGCAAAACATCAACACACAGTGCTGATCTCTGTCTTGCCTGGTTTTTGCCTAAGAAGACTGGCAGGGCCCCTAACGTGATTTGAATCTGAGAGTGAATTCATAAACTCTCTTTGGTCTTTCTCCTTCCCTCCCCACACCCCATCAATCAGAGATTATATCTGCACGGAGGCAGTCTCCATCATTACGAAGCTGGGCTGTTTCCTGATGTAAATCTGTATTTTAACAAAGAAAGAAAGAGAGAAAAAGGGAAGGAGAGAAAGATGCCTGGGGCAGGGTCATTCTCTGACTCCCGGCAATCGCCCTTCCCAAAAGAGCACTCCCAGGACCCAGCCCAGGCTAAAACAAACACATCTGCCCCATCAGCGGCTACCTTGCCGCCTGCCTTTTGAAGAGGAGGCTTTCTCCCTGGGGCTGCCTAATGAGTGCTGCCAGCCACTCTCAGGCTGGCCTTTACAATGCGAAGAGCCCTCTGCACACACATTGAGCCCTTCTCTCTACTTTGCACTTCAATAACCTAGCAAGCTGCAGGGGAAATAAGGATTCAGGATTTTTTTCTCCCTCCATTGTGATGAGCATTTGCTTTCCCTACAGGATGCGCTGAAGCACCTTGAAAACTCAGCATGGCTTTCAGGACAGGGGCACTAAGAGGCTGAAGGCATGTGGTCTGCAGAGTGAGGACCAGAGCACACAAGGAGATCCTTCACAATGCTGGGCCATGAGCATCCCCACCTGGCATCCCACCTTTCGCTCACCCAACCCTGCTATGTAAATGAGAAGGGTCAAGGTTACAAAGAGGGAGAGAATAATGGCTGAAAGACCCAAAATGGTTCTACCATCCTCGGCCTCAATTGCTATTTTTCCCTCTGCCTTTCCCAGTTCTTTTCACCAAAACTGCCAACGCCCTCTACTTGCTGATTGAATCCCTCCCCAATGTTTGAAATAATCTGGACCAAATAGGAAATATGTACAATGTTCTAACCCTTAACCCTGTCCCTTTCCTCAGTCTTCACCCCCAGGTACCCACCAAAATATACACATACTTTCTCCAGTCAAGTGGGGAGGCTAATCTAGAAGTGTGGCCTCTTTCATTAATGCCTCACTATATACTTAGGCCAACCCTGGATATTAGAGTTTGGATGGAGAGGAAAGCGGTTGACTGGAGTTCAGGTCCTCAGTGTTTAAGGACAGAACCCTGGTCCTTAGATGGATTAGCAGGGGAGTAGAGGTCACAGACCTTGACAGTAGGAACTTGGGAAGAGCTAGGGGTTTAAATCAGGGCCACGTTATGACTTACCTGGGCCCTAGGCATATTAGCCCCTTCCTTCATAAAAAAATACTAAAAAGCATATTTTACAACTGCTTGAGTAAAAGATGAATACAATTCAGGTTGGATTATATTCATTTTCTTCTTCTAATTTTAAAATAAATTGAAATATTTTCCTAGTCCCCTAAAAGCAACACAGGGACTGTGTCTACTGTGCCCAGTGTGCCAAATGGATAAGTTAACCTTAGTGTGAAGGAGGATGAAAGATAAATGGCTGGAAGCAACAGTGGGGATCAAGTGAGTATCTAATCTACTTCCTAGCCCTAAGGAGGTGGTGCAGAAGAGGGGAAAAAGAAACAACAGCTTTCATTTGAAAGGGGGCATGGAGTCCTCAGGAGACAGACACATTTTGCTTAGACAAGGAGGTGAAGAAATTTTTCAGAAATGGAACTAAGGCTGATTGCAAAAAAAAATTGTTTCAGAAGGTCCAGGGAAAGAATTCAGAGAGAAGAGATGGAATTGAGTTGGATTAGGAGTGGTGTGACCAAATAGGAGTGAGAATTCTGTGATGATGGATGGCCTGGACTGCTGGTGGGGAGGGGCAACACGGATGCAAGGCTTGATGTGCTCAGAGTGTTCCTGAGAAGTTCAGAAGTGGGTGGACAGTTGGTCCGTGAGAGCTCTGCTCGGGCAATTCAGCTCACTGGCATGCTGACTTTAACCTCAGAGGGATAAGTTCCCTCTGCTATGGTCATCTACGAAATGACTGAGAGACTGCAGACTGCATTCAAAGCACTTTTTGTGCTTTATCTCATTTAATCCTCTCACCAACTCATTTTACGGAAGAGAGAATAGAGAAATAGAGAGGTAGATTCTTGCCTAGGGACACTCCTCAATAATGACACTCTGTGCCATGTGTGTGTATGCGTGTGTATGTGTATGTGTGTATGTTTTAAACATATACATGTATGTGTATATGCTTATGTGTATATATGTATATCAGAAGTATATATAATTGTAGAAGTATATATGTATAGAAGTATGTATATATATATGCAGAAGTATACATGTATATACACACACACACACATATATATACACACTGGTGTATATATCACATGTGCCTGCTGTAGTTTTAAGTGTAAATTGAAAAGTGAGGCCCGCTAAGTAGTATTTTATGGTCCATTAATGTATAGGGTGATGCTCTTATTCGGTAGGCTGTATGCCTTTTATGTATCTGTGCCTCCCATAATGTGATTGCCCTAGATTTTAGCTTCTTAGAAGGCAGGAACCATTTCTAAGGCAATCTCAGTATACATAAAAGCTAAATAGTGTTTTGATGATAGTGAAAAGATAGATTTTTCAGTTTCTTATATTAAAATATTGGCTGTCTGTAGTCACAGTTAGTTATCACAATGGGGTGAGAGAAAGAGAGCTTCTCATATTCATTTAACAAATGAGTGAGGCATTACTGCTTGTCAGAAGCCTAACTCCTGGGGCTACACTTGCCCCCAATAGCTGGTAACCCTGGGCAATTTCCTTAATTCCTTTAAATTTCTGTTTATTGTCCATGTAAAATTACTTAGCGTAATTCATGAGAATCAGTACTTGCTCAATAAATAATAATTATTACTATCAAATGCCTACTACATGCCAGGTACTTTATAAGGTTTTAGGGATTCAAGGGTACTCTCAAAGAATTCATAATCAAGTGGTGAGACTTCAACATTAAAACATTAACCCTCACCTCACACACAAACACACACACATACACAGACACACACACAGACACATGAGTTGTGCATGCTGATTAAGAGATAGGCACAATGGATTTTGAAATTAGAGTGAAAGTAACTAAATACCAGAAGGAACCAGAGAACTCAGGATGAGATGGTAGCATTTGGTTTAATTTGTGTTGGGTGGGGGGTAGTCATAGTTATTCTGAGAACATCTGCTTTTTTAACTTGAGCTGCCTTAAGATTCCCTGCTCTGTCCCACACCGGCAGGAAGACTTAGTGGAGTAAAACTGGTGTCTACCATGGGGCGCCTGGGTGGCTCAGTCAGTTAAACAATCTGCCTTCAGCGCAGGTCCTGTTCTCAGGGTCCTGGGATCAGCCCAGGGTTGGGCTCCTTCTGCCCCTCCCCCGACTCATGCGAGCTCTCTCGCTCATTCTCTCACAAATAAATAAATAAAATCTTTAAAAAAATAAAACTGGTGTCTGCCATTTATATTCTTCTCTGGATGAGAAAAGCAGCATGGAGGAGGAAGGAAGCAACACCCCAGAAGCTCGAAGCTCCTGTCCCATCCTTTCTTCTCTCCTAGTTCTCCACACCCCTCCCTTCTATCAGCACTCATCCTGTGAGTCAAGCACATGACAGGCTCCTAGGTCATGAGATACCCAGGTGAACACAAAGAAGTTTTCTCTCTGTGGCTCCTTTTTTTTCTTTTCTCTTTCTTGCTTCTTTTCTTGGTCATTTTATTTTTGCTCAATGAGTGGCAAGAATCCCAAACTTAATGTTTCTCAGAATCAACAGTCAAGAGCCTTGCACTGCTGATAATGTTTGGAGTTTTTCTCTCTCTGGGATTATAGGCCTTTTCACAATGCTGATGCACGGTTTTTGGCTATGTTAGTTCTGTAATGTTAGTTCTGAATGTTTTCATAATATTCCCCTGGTAGTTAGAAGCAGGGAAAGATTTATTTTAAAGGGAAAAAAAGAGATCATTATTTCAGCCCCAGAGTCACAAGTTAAGAAACGAAACTTGGAATGTATAAATGCAATACTCCCAGCTCAAACTCCAAACCACCGCGGGTTTTGCCCAGCTCCGTTTATTGATCATGTCAATTACAGAAGAGATCTGTTGCTACAAAGAGCCAGATTGTGTCTATTTTCTAAAGGAAGAAAAAGCAATTTAAGGCAATTTAATCTTTAAACTCTTTTATGTGAGTATTTTTCTCCTGTTGAGCATTTTAGGAAATGAAGAACTTTACCTATAACCAGTTTCCTTTCATCCTCAAATCATCTGAACTCAATTTGGTTTTCATCTTTGGTAATATTCCTTGTATCCCTTTCTACTGAAGGTTAATTATGTGCTTTACAGTGATAAACAGATTTCACTTTTTAAAAAAATCATGTGATTCTTATAAGCCAAAGGTCTTTAAAAATTCCACTAATTTACATGCTACCTACAGTTATTCTCAAACTGTGTGTTCAACAATGTTTTTCCTAAACAACATTGAAGAAAAATTAATACAGTATATTTTTCTCATGATACCATAAAGACCTTAAAAGTCCATTGTGTTTGGGTATATTTTAAAGATATGTTTACTATTTCAGAGTAAAATGCTATCTTCACACTTCAGTGGGAAAATCAATGTCACCTAAGAACCACTCATCACTAACTCAGTATAATTAAGAAGGCCATTGAAAGTATCACAAACTCTATTAAAGTATTTAATAACAAAGATGTAAATATGTGCTAGAAACATGGAGCTCTCATTTTCCATAGACATGCACATGTACTATGTACATTTTTAAAAATTGAAGTAGTTGACATACAATATTACATTGGTTTCGAGTGTGCGATATAGTGATTCAACAGCTCTATACATTATGCTGTGCTCACCACAAGTATAGCTACCATCTATCATTATACAACACTATTACAATACCATAGACTATATTCTCTATGCTGTAACTTTCATCCTTATGAGTTACTTGTTCATTTCATAACTTGAAGCCTGTACCTCCCAGTATTCTTCACCCATTTTGCCCATCCCCCCACTTCCCAACCCTCTGGCAAACACCAGCTTGTTCTCTGTATTTAAGGGTCTGTTTTTTTTTGTTTGTTGGTTCACTTGTTTTGTTTTTTTAGGTACCACATATAAGTAATGGTATCTGTCTTTTCTCTGTCTGACTTATTTCACTTAGCAGAATACCCTCTAGGCCCATCTCTGTTGTCACAAATGTCAAGATCTCATCCTTTTTTAAGGCTGCATAATAGTCCATCTTCCTTATCCATTAATCTATTGGGGGACATTTAGATCAGTCTTTTTGATACTAGCCATTATGAGTGGTGTATCTTCTTGTGTTTTTGATTTGCATTTCCCTGATGATTCGTGATGTTGAGCATCTTTTTTTTTTTTTTAAGATTTTATTTGTTTATTTGAGAGAGAGAGAGCACAAGCAGGGAAGGGCAGAGGGAGAGGGAGAAGCAAACTCCCCACTGAGCTGGGAGCCCGACAAGGGGCTTGACCCAGGACCCTGGGATCATGACTAGAGCCAAAAGCAGATACTTAACCAACTGAGCCACCCAGGTGTCCCTTTTGAGCGTCTTTTTATGTATCTGTTTGCCATCTGTATGTCTTTGGAAAAATGTCTATTCAGATCCTCTACCCATTTTTAAAAATCAAATCTATTTTTTTTTTTTTGGTGTTGAGTACTGTGTCTATTCTTTTAGCATATCAAAAAGTCCAAAACTGGGATCTTAACTATATCTCCACTCTTTTTGAATAGACCAAAATACTATTATTAACCTTATGGGATGGGTTTGCTCTTCAAAATAAAGATTAAAGGCAATAAATCTTTCTTAAGGAAATAACCACAATTATATAAAGATGAACATTTATTTAAAAAATTATACTTTGTAGCACAATTTATAGTAGCAAAAAATAAACAATCTAAATATTCAACAAAAGGGGATTATCCAAATAAATTCAGATTTATCTCTAAGATGGAAAACTCTGTTGCCATAAAAATAACCTTTCCCAATTTTTTTAGTCTCATAAAAAAATGGTCAAGACAGTGTTAGACGAAAAAAAGGAGGATTTAAAATTATATGTACAATATAAATCTGGTTAATGCATCTAAATAGACACACAAAAAGAATGGAAGGAAATATTCTAAAGGTATTTTTAGTTTCTTCTTTAAACTTTTCTATACTTTGAGGTTTTCCATAATAAGCACATACTACTTTTTTAATAAAAGATAAAAATGAGCTTTTCAAAAGTTAAAGTAAAAAGATTTAAAAATCAGATTTGGAGACAAGCTTAGCATTAGATTAAAAAAATGAAGTATTTATTCTTTAAAATCTTGAAATATAAACATCACAATTAGAGTGCTTTTATGTTAATTTGTCTAATTGTTTTAGAAAATGTCTTTTTTGTATTAGAGTGAAAATAAAGGGTGATTATATTAAATCACATGAAAATGGACGACAGCTGGACCTTCTCTTGAAACCATGTGGCAATGACTAAAATTTTGGAATATATGATATTCATTCATTCGTTCATTCATTCATTCCTCTGAAGTATTTTTGCCTAGGAAGATTTCTGGTTGGGCTGGCTCCTGCCCAAGATTCTAGAGAATGTCTCAATTGTCTGAACTAAAGTATCATACCTCAAACTTTTGGTTCTGACCAAATTAGAGGTCCACTAAAAAACCCTGGACATAAGAGAACAAATAAACATAAGGAGACTCTGAAAGATAGAAAGAAATGGACTGCTTAGGGACCTCAGGGCTTGAGCAGTGATAGGGCAGTGGGTCCCTTGTGTTTCTTTATTGCCTCTCCTATATCTCCAGATTGGATCCAGCTGGTGGAAGCTTCCAACCTGGAACTACCAATAGGCACAGATCAAAAACCTCCAAGAAAGTCTTTTCTCCCAGCCAAAGAATATGGAAAAAGGTGACCCAACAGAAAAACTAGCACAAACTCCCAATGTGGTTTCAGCAGCACTAAATGGGGAACTGCTCTTCCATGCCTTCCTCCCCCAGTGCAGCAGGGCCCAATATGGAGCTCATCCTCCATCCTCAGCAGGCAGCAACAAGACTTAAAGAGATGGTGCAAGGTAGGTGGGTGTAGGGGACTTCTGGGGTCAGGGGGCTCAGTGCCAGTATATTTCAGTCCTCTCCAGTCTAACCCCTGTCAGTGAGGTTTGGGGGAGGGGGGCTGAACCACCACACAGACCTGGCTGCAATAGGACTGAATGGGGCAGTGCAAAGCAGGGCTAGTCTATGCTCCAGTCCCCCTTCTCCCCGTCACCTCCTCTCCACATTCCACCCTCTCTCTCCTCTCAAAAGCAAGACCAGGCAGGGAGCCAGTCTCCACCCACACCTGGCATCTAACAAGGCAGAGTGAGTTGCTAGGAAGCAAGACTAGTTAGTATGTTCTCCCCTCCCCTCTTCTGGTATCAGTGGAAGGCCCAGCGCGGAGCTGAGTTTATACTCCCACTAGAGGCAATGCTGGGATGCTAGTGTTGTCTCACTTTCTTGTCAGCCAGGCCAAAGTGGGAGTTGAATTTCCACTCCATATATCTGCAAAGAAGCAATAGGAATCAGGCTCTGCTTTTGCAGGTTGGTGTGGGAAGTAGGGCCTGGGGAAACAGAACATACACACCCACCTGGCCCTCTCACTACACTTTAACAGGTGTACTGCCTGCTAAAAAAGATTAAATAGGATCCAGAGTGTCCTTGTGTAATATGCAAGATATCCAGGATACATTCAAAAATCATTCATCATACCAAAGAACCAGGAAAAAACCTAAGCTGAATGAAAAGAGACAACACATACCAACACCAAGATAAATGATATATTGCAATTACCTGACAAAGATTTTAAGGCAGCTATCACAGAATGCTTCAACAAAAAATTCTCTTAAAATACAAGAAAAAGCAGAAAATCTTGGTGAAAAAATGGAAGTATTAAAAAAAACCAAAAACACCTGATGGAGGTTAGTAGAAATGGAAAGAACCTGCTTGATGGGCTCAGTAGTAGAGCAGGAATGACTTGAATGAGGTGAACTTGAATAAAGATCAGTAGAATTCATCTTACCTGAACAATAAAAACAAAATGGACAGAAAAAAAAAATGAACCACATCTCAGGGACCTCAGCTAACATTCGTGTCATTAAAGTCCCCCAAACAGGGAAGAGAATGGAACTTGAAACTTATTCAAAGAAATAATAGCTGAAATATTCCCAAATGTGGGAAAGACATAAGCCTGTAGATTAAAGAGCTGTGTGACTATCAAATACAATAAATCCAAAGTATCACACCCCCTCTGATCATAGGTATTAGCTAAGAAGGGCAAAAACATTTGGGCTGCAGAGAAAGGGCACATCATACTGCTTAATGATTCCTACTGTTCTTTTTGAAAAAACATAAAAAAAAAATTCCCTCAAAAAACTCACTCCCTAGGGCAGGTGGAATTTCACTTGAAACTTTATTAAGGTCTCATTACTCATTTGCATCTCACTCTTCAAATTTTTGCTTTTCTTCCTCCCTCCATTCCTTTCTTTTGGATGTTCATTTTATAAGGAAACGCCTTGTGTTTTCTTTGTCCAAAATATCTATTAAACATCTACTATGTTCTGTTCTATTCTGATTCTAGACACTGTCAAATGTCCAGGTAACATGAAAGGGAAAAAAGCAAATTATCTTCACCTTAGGGTTTAAGAGTTTGATGCGGGACACTAACATTGATATGACCATGTGATAAGAGAGGCCGGTAGAAGCACCAATTGGAGTCATGCTTACACTAATGCAGATTTGGTTTTCATGGAAGAACATATATTTATTTGAAAACATGAGTGCTAAACCTACTATCAAGTGATGGCAGCAAAGACTACATAGATGATGTGTGCCTTTCCATTTGCTGGCAAGAAGTAACATACTACTGGGAACAGGAAACAAAGATCAGTAAATAATTAAGGGCTGGCTTTATGAAAAGATCAACTTCCCACAAGGTGGCTTTGTGCAGAGCTGCTAGTAGTCAGCATCCCGGAACAGTTCTACCTAAGTTCAGAGTCTGCTGTCTATGCTCAGAGTCTGCCCCCATCCTCCACTGTGCAAAGCAGCACAGGAAGGGAGTAGCAGCAGAAGGCAAGATCCTTTTCTTGGAGCCCGGCTTCATGGTAGGATCAGTGTTGCTCAGCCGATTACACTGCTCCACAGGATGGCACAAGAGCTGGGGAGACATACATGTGCCAACCCCCCCCCCCCGTCTTTGGTGTACAGCCTGAACAAAATGATGCTTTCTAGTGTTGCTCAAAACACTGTTTGTTAAATATGTTGAAAAATCAATACCTGTATGAGGAAACCAAGACTCACATTGCCTCAATTCTTTGTTCAAGGACTCCATTCCAAGAGAGGTGGAATTATGATTTCAGAGCAGGTATTCTAACAGTCAGGACCTTGCTACCTCATCAAACTATCATTTCTTGTAGGATTGAATCAAAAGAGGATATAAATTCTGAATGAAAAAATATATGAGAAAATATATTATTCATAGCTTGAAAAGTTAAACAGAAAACTCTTCCGACTTAAATGTTTAAAGATAGGAGAGATTCCCATTATTGACCAGATAGAAGGCATCAATGTTTCATTTACTAATGTTATGAGGTCTATGTGTATTTATCTTTAAAATTTGAGGAACTGATTTGATTGGCTCCATTAAAAAACTTTTTTTTCATGTTGCATATGCCTCTAACCGAATAAAAAATAGATTGTCCACACAGTATTCAAGTCCTACAATTTCAAACAAGAAGCAATCATTATTGTTGATATGATATAATTGGATTTTCCTACATATTTACTTTTATTTTAAAATGACAATTAATTTTACTAGGATACATGTTTACCTGCATGTTTCTTTTTTTTTCTTTATAATTTTTATTTTGTTATATTAGTCACCATACAGTACATCCCCAGTTGTTGATGCAATGTTCCATGATTCATTATTTGCGTATAACACCCAGTTCACCATGCAATATGTGCCCTCCTTAATACCCATCACCGGCCTATCCCAATCCCCCACTCCCCTCCTCTCTGAAGCCCTCAGTTTGTTTCCCAGAGTCCACAGTCTCTCATGGTTCATTCCCCCTTCTGTTTATCCCCCCTTCATTCTTCCCTTCTTTCTCCTACCAATCTTCCTATTTCTTTTTTTTTTTTTTAAGATTTTATTTATTTATTTGACAGAGAGAGACAGCCAGCGAGAGAGGGAACACAAGCAGCGGGAGTGGGAGAGGAAGAAGCAGGCTCCTAGCGGAGGAGCCTGATGTGTGACTCAATCCCAGAATGCTGGGATCACGCCCGAAGCCAAAGGCAGACTTTTAACGACTGCGCCACCCAGGCACCCCCCGATCTTCCTGTTTCTTATGTTCATAAATGAGTGAAACCATATAATAATTGTCTTTCTCTGATTGACTTATTTCACTTAGCATAATCTCCTCCAGTCCCGTCCATGTTGCTGCAAATGTTGTGTAATCGTTCTTTCTGATGGCTGAGTAATATTCCATTGTATATATGGGCCACGTCTTCTTAATCCAGTCATCTGTTGAAGGGCATCTCAGCTCCTTCCACAATTTAGCTATTGTGCACAATGCTGCTATGAACATTGGGTGCATATGACCCTTCTCTTCACTACGTCTGTATCTTTGGGGTAAATACCCAGTAGTGCAATGGCTGGATCATAGTGTAGCTCAACTTTTAACTTTTTAAGGGACCTCCACACTGCTTTCCAAAGTGGCTGTACCAACTTGCATTCCAACCAACAGTGTAAGAGGGATCCCCTTTCTCCACATCCTCTCCAACAATTGCTGTTTCCTGCCTTGTCAATTTTTGCCATTCTAACTGGCTTAAGGTGGTATTTCAACGTGGTTTTGATTTGAATTTCCCTGATGGCTAATGATGTTGAACATTTTTTCATGTGTCTGTTAGCCATTTGTATGTCTTCATCAGAAAAATGTCTGTTCATATCTTCTGCCCATTTTTTGATTTGATTATTTGTTTCACGTGTATTGAGTTTGAGAAGTTCTTTGAAGATCTTGGATACCAGTCTTTTATCTGTAGTGTCATTTGCAAATATCTTCTCCCATTCCATGGGCTGCCTCTTAGTTTTTTTGACTGTTTCCTTGGCTGTGCAGAAGCTTTTTACCTCGATGAAGTCCCACAAGTTCATTTTTTCTTTTGTTTCTCTTGCCTTTGGAGATGTGTCATGAAAAAAGTTGCTGTGGCCGATGTCAAAGAGGTTGCAGCCTATGTTCTCCTCTAGGATTTTGATGGATTCCTGTCTCACATCGAGGTCTTTCATTCATTTGGAGTTTATCTTTGTGTAATTTGTGAGAGAGTGGTCAAGTTTCATTCTTTTGCATATAGCTGTCCAATTTTCCCAGCACCATTTATTGAAGAGACTGTCTCTTTTCCACCGGATGTTTTTTCCTGCTTTGTCAAAGATTAGTTGCCCAAAGAGCCAAGGGTCCTTTTCTGGGTTCTCTATTCTGTTCCATTGGTCTATGTGTCTGTTTTTGTGCCAGTACCATGCTGTCTTTGTTATCACAGCTTTGTAGTATAGCTTGAAATCTGGCAGTGTGATGCCCTCAGCTTTGTTTTTCCTTTTCAACAATTCCTTGGCGATTCGGGGCCTTTTCTGGTTCCACACAAATTTAAGGGCTGTTTGTTCCAGTTCTTTGAAAAATGTCATTGGTATTTTGATTGGGATGGCATTGAAAGTGTAGATTGCTCTGGGTAGCATAGACATTTTAACTATGTTAATTCTTCTGATCCATGAGCATGGAATATTTTTCCATCTTTTTGTGTCTTCTTCAAAGTCTTTCAAGAGTGATTTGTAGTTTCTAGAATATAGATCCTTTACATCTCTGGTTAAGTTAATTCCAAGATAATGTATGATTTTTGGTGCTATTGTAAATGGAATGGATTCCCTAATTTCTCTTTCTTCAGTCTCATTTTTCATGTAGAGAAATGCAACTGATTTCTGAGCATTGATTTTGTATCCTGCCACATTACTGAATTGCTCTATAAGTTCTAGTAGCTTGGGGGTGGAGTCTTTTGGGTTTTCCATATAGAGTATCATGTCATCTGCTAAGAGAGACAGTTTGACTTCTTTGCCGATTTGGATACCTTGTATCCCTTTTTGTTGTCTGATTGCTGTTGCAAGGACTTCTAGTACTATGTTGAATAATAATGGTGAGAGTGGGCATCCTTGTTGTGTTCCTGATCTTAAGGGAGAAAGGCTTTTAGCTTTTCCCCATTGAGAATGATATTCGCTGTAGGCTTTTCATAGATGGTTTTTATGAGATTGAGGAATGTACCCTCTATCCCTACACTCGGAAGGGTTTTAATCAGGAAAGGATGCTGTATTTTGTCAAATGCTTTTTCTGCATCAGTTGAGAGGATTATATGGTTCTTGTCTCTTTTCTTGTTGATATGATCTATCACACTGATCGATTTGAGAATGTTGAACCACCCTTGCATTCAGGGATGAATCCCACTTGGTCTTGATGGATAATCCTTGTAATGTACAGTTGGATCCTATTAGCTAGGATCTTGTTGAGAATTTTGGCGTCCATATTCATCAGGGAAATTGGTCTGTAATTCTCCTTTTTGATGGGGTCTTTGCCTGGTTTGGGGATCCATTTGGGTTCCTTTTAACTCCTCCGTATCATTTTAATAATTTCCTCTGTTTGACTTATGCTAGCTCAAATCAGTTTGTTTCTTGCAGTTAAAGTATCTTATGTAATGCTTTGGGTTCGGGGAGTGTGAGATCTGGTCCTATACTATATAGCTAACCATACTGTCCAATGTTTTCTAATGTTTTCTAAACATTTGTCATTCTCCTCTTTTACTCAATTGGACCTCACACTTCTTTTGCTCAAATTGCATATCCTAGCCTAGAACACCTTTTTTTTCTTTCCAAATAACAATTCTTGACAAAGCTCAAGCTGAACACCCTTTTCATACAGATTTGCTCCATCAAAGCCTATATTACTCAGGGTTGGTAGGTTATGTTCTGGCAATGAATATTAGATTTAAAATATCAGTCTTTTAAGAAAGCTTCAGTTCTGGGGCGCCTGGGTGGCTCAGTCATTAAGCGTCTGCCTTCAGCTCAGGGCATGATCCCGGCATTCTGGGATCAAGCCCAGCATCAGGCTCCTCTGCTGGGAGCCTGCTTCTTCCTCTCCCACTCCCCCTGCTTGTGTTCCCTCTCCCACTGCCTGTCTCTTTCTGTGTCAAATAAATAAATAAAATCTTTAAAAAAAAAAGAAAGAAAGCTTCATTTCTTGTTCATGATACATTTCTAATAAAGGTTATCAAGGATTTTTCTTCCACACAATCACTTAGAGACCAATACCTGAAAAAAATAGCTGTACCATCTGGGATACACAATAACCTTAATTACTGAAATTGGATTTGTTCCTTCCAAATAACTTCTAGAATATAATATCCCATTTATTTAGAAATAAGACTTCAGATACACTCAACCCTGTAGCATATCTGTGGACAAATAAGTAAGTGAACAGGGACCCTGAGATTCCAAAATATCTCTTGTAATATTTTAGCATTCAACAATCTGATTTTTTTCTACCCATGCAAATGCAAAGGCTATTAAAGTTTTGTTTGTAATTATGTAACACTGAAGTGTTGGGAAGACAAAAGAAGGAAAACAGGTGGCTGCCAGTTTGGGAGAAAATTTTTTCCGCAGAAATTTTTTTCCTTCCTCTAGAGAAAAAAAGAAGAAGAAGAAGATGCCAAGACTATGTCAATACTCAGGATTCAATGATGAAAAATGGTACATAATGAAAAATAATCCTGTTTGGGCAAAGTCATGCAGCCAGAGAAATGTGTTAATTTATTTAAGTTGTATCTTTAAGTAAGATTAAGAAGCTAATACTATGATAACAAATTCCCATTCTTCTATATGTCTTAGAAAGAAATAAGTCTTTGTAAGAACTGTGCTCTTGCTTCCTTTTTGCCCCTTCATCTTCTAAAATCCT